>NC_065450.1:167145480-167445480 GCF_917563875.1 Diabrotica virgifera virgifera
AACTTATAGATAATATAAACAATATACACTGTGTCCGTAAAGTATGGAACAAATTCTTTTTTAGCTAAACAGAGCATTTTAAGAAATAATCCTGAAAAACGTCGATTTTTGATTTTAATTTACCGTATTTCAAAATAATATTCTAATATACAGGGTGAATTACTTTCGAGTAATGACGTCACCGTCATTTTTTTTAAATGGAACACCCCCATTTTGTCTCAATTTTTGGATTACTCTAGCTGAGCTTATTCCAAAAATGTTTCACATGTTGATTCAAATTGGTACAGGGTGGACAAAAATACAATAGTTTTGTGTGTGCTCATAATATTAAATTTTAATTAATTTTTGATATTAAATTAAAATATTAAATTAAACAATATCAATATCAAACATTAAATAAAATACAATAAAATACGATAAAAATACAATAAGTATTTTTGATAATATTGTTAATTTAACTAACGCGTTACTTTATGAACACACACAAAGCTATTATATTTTTGTCCACCCTGTACCAATTTGAATCAACATGTGATACATATTTGGAATCAGCTCAGCTAGAGTAATCCGAAAATTGAAACAAAATGGGGGTGTTCCATTAAAAAAAAAATGACGGTGACATTATTACTCGAAAGTAATTCACCCTGTATATTAGAATATTATTTTAAAATACGGTAAATTAAAATCAAAAATCGTCGTGTTTCAGGATTATTTCTTAAAATGCTCTGTTTAGCTAAAATAGAATTTGTTCCATACTTTACGGACACAGTGTATAAGTAAATTAACTTGTAAAGCGGTAACGATTAGTTTTATTTGAGAAGCTAATTAAGGGGTGATTTTCGCCATTTTTTACCAATGTTGTTCTGAAGCTATTTTCTTGTGGCATTTTTACAATTTTAACTATTTAGAATGGGAAATAAGCCACAATATTATTAATTATGAGATTTAAGTACTATGAGATCTCTAACGCGAGAATTTTAATGTCACCGTTGCATGTGGTTGTCTTTTTAAAGACATATCACATGCTATGATTTTTTTGTAACGGATATTCTTGAGTTGGGGTTGATTTCATGTAATCGAATGAACTATCTTTCAGTAAAGTCGTCCCAGGAACGCAACTCATAAATATTGGCAATATCATTTTAAAGTCTTCTACTTTAAAATGTATCACATGTATCTGAATTGCCGATATAAATGAGTCAAATTAAATAAATTATTAGAAGAATTTTTTTTTTACTAAGCTACAACATTTTTGTTTATGTTAATAGTATTTTGTATTTTGACAACGGCACCCGATTTGGGCGTCGAAACGTTAATAAAAATCATTTTTTAATAATATTGTGGCTTATTTCCCATTCTAAATAGTTAAAATTTTTTACCACATAATAAAAGGAACCTACAATATTTTGAGCGTAACTCACTTACTTTTAATGCTAGAATTTTTTTTAGAAGTGAAAAACAAACCTTTCTTTAAACACTTTAAAAAAGTTGTAATTAATTTTCCCCGAAAAGTGCTCCGTTTTTGGTTATTTGACATTGAAATATTGGATTTGGAATTTGACGAAGAAGAACCTACTTTTCATTAGCTACAACTCTGCTTCTACTGGGTCTGCAGATGTCATGCATACACCATTTTTTTCAATTTTTTATAAGCTATATTTTTACTAAGAATATTTTTTTCACTGAAATACTTACTTTTTGAGTTATCTCCGAAAAACCGTCCAAAAACATGTTTTATTTTGTTAATCATGAACATATTCACTCGCACATAACTCAAAAAGTATTGACTTAGTAAACAAAACTCTATAGAACAAAAGTTACTTAGAATTAGTCATTTTATCCAATTCCGGACTTATTTTGAACGTATATTTTTCACCCCGTATTTTCCAATTTTTGTAAAATAGAGGGGATGTAGAATTGTAAACTTTTTCTTATATAATAATAGACAATTTCAACTACCTATTCCCAAATTTTCATCCTTCCTTTATTTTTTTTGGAGGTTTTCGTAAAATTTTGCGTTCCCTGATCGGGCTATTTAGGAAGGTCGAGCTAAGATATTTAAACAATGGAAAATAAAGTAATTGGAAATATTACACACATATTTCTTTCTGTTGAAGCATTTAAGTAAGCAAAAGTCTCTTCGAAATCTAAAAAAACACGTCCATTTATACTGTAAGAGGGACGAATTTTCATGCAACATTTATGCCCTATTTATGTTAATGTAACTATGATAGAAGCATCGTAATTAATGAAAGAATCCTGCCAGGAAGCAGAACCTACTGGAAATACAATAACTTCCTCAAAGATAAGAAGCTTACCTACTCAGAATACTAAACTGAAAATTTACAAAGCAGCATTAGACCAGTAATCACATATGGTGCTGAAGTAATGTGTCTGACACATAAAGAGGAAGAAAGATTGAGGATCCTAGAGAGGAAAATAATTCAGAGGATAGCAGGCCCGCTAAATTTAGGTAATAATGAATTTAGAAAACTGATGAACCACTAAGTAATAGAACTTCTGAAAGGACAAGGCATCGTCAGATTTATCAAGGTACAGAGACTCAGATGGATGGGATATAGAAAGAAGAAATTCAGAAGCCTTTATCAAGAAAACTTCCAAATGGAGACCTGTGTCAGGCAGACCACGAGGAAGACCCAAAACTAGATGGGAGAACCAGATAGTCGAGGACCTTAAGAAGATGGGAGTCAGAGAATGGGCAACCATAAGCAAAAACAGGAACGAATGGAGAAAAATTGTAGATGCCAAGTCACACAACCAATTGTAAAACCAAAATGTTAATGCGGATGGATTAACCGCGACAAACGGCTCGGAATAGCCCAAAGAGGGCAGCAATCACTCCGCCAGGAGTGTAGATGCCATGATGATGTAAATTTGTATTTAATTAAGGGTATTAATTGCCAAAATAAAACTTTCTAATCTGATTTCAAAGGTACCCCCGTTAGAGGGTATTGTCTCAGAATTCAATTTTTTTATTTTCTTTACGTTCTATGCAATTAAAAAATGAGATAACGCGGATTTTTAGCTCGCCACCCCCTTACCCCTCGCCCCACAGCCAAAAAAGTAGATTTTTAGATTTATTTTTTTTAATTGGGTTGCAATTGATTTAAAAATTTAAAAAAATTCACACATTTATCTGAGATATCTACAAAACATATCCATTTTTTATGGACCTGTAAGTCGAGTGTACATAACCTCAAAATTTTTTTTTACTTTTTTAAAGCTTATAACTTTTTCTTGGAGGGGCGCTGCAGGTCCAATTTTTTTGCATTTTGTCTATTTTATCAAAAGTTATCTCCATGATTTTTTTTTTAGATTTTTCCGTCACCTGCGGCATCTTGAAAAATCCGGAAAACTATTGATTTAGGGGGTTTTTGGGGATTTTCTCCATTTTATAGACGGCAATATAGATCAACTCAAAATTTTGTTAATAGATTATGCATAATTTGAAATTAGAGTATTTTAGGACTATCAAAAATTGGGCGAAACACTTTTAAACCCCCCAAAAACCGTGTTTTTTTTTTAAGTTATATAAGGGTTTTTGCGGGCTTAATGATATTTTTTGAGATCGATACAACCTTAATATTTTTTTTTCATTTTTTTACGTTATATGTGATTAAAAAATAAGACTCATCGAATTTTTAGCCCACCACTTCCTCTCCCTGCCCCCACAAAAATGTCAATTCTTTTATTTTTTATTTATTTAAAGTTTTGTAAGGGTTTTTGCGGGTCTAATCATATTTTTTGAGGTCGATACAGCCTGAATATTTTTTTTTATTTTTTTACGTTCTATGTGATTAAAAAATTAGGACTCACCGCAATTTTAGCCCACTTCCCCTATTACCCCTCCCCCACAGCCGAAAACGTAAATTTTTCGATTTTATTTTTTTTTTAAGTTGGCTTTGCAATTAAATCGCAAATGGTGTTCTAAAACTATTTCTTTGTGGCCTTTTTGTAATTAACTATTCTAAATGGGAAATAAGCCAGAATTTAACTAAAAATGATTTTATTTTCCATCTGTAATGCGTTAGAGAGAATTCGATAATCTGTGACCCACTGAAAAAACGGTTTGGGGCGATCTATATAAATAAGTCATTAAATTAAATTATTAGATATTTTTAAGATAAGATTTTTTTACCAAGCAACATTTTTGTTTAATTTATTAATATTTTGTATTTTGACAAAGACGTCCGTGGTGGACGTTGAAACGTTAATAAAATAATTTTTTAATTAAATTGTGGCTTATTTCCCATTTAGAATAGTTAATAATTATTAAATTATAAATTACAAAATGTACATTTTAATATATCATACTTCTTGTAGTTTTGAGAATAAAAACATTTTGTTCTTTGTTCATTAGTTTGTATTTAGTAGGTACCCTAATATTACCTTACATTATACATATTCTAATTATTCAAACATGTGCGTGTATACCCTATTCCACGAACATACGCCTGTTTTAGATTACTTCGACAAGGAATATTTTACTGTGAAAAATAATAAGAACGAAAGTAAATTGCAAATTACATTGTTGTTTATTGGAATAATTATTAGCGCCATTTACTTTCGTACTTCTTATGTTGCACAGTAAAATATTCGTTGTCGAAGTAATCCAAAACAGGCGTATGTTAGTGGAATGGCCCATACCATCTACATAACCAATATGTATCTCTGCCTATAATGTCATTTTGCTTCACGTTTACTGCCACATAAAACACCATAAAAAGAATGAGGAAAATATTACCAAAGAATATATAGCTCCGTATAGGTATATTCATAGAGTATTCGGAGAGTTACATTCGTTGGTATTACACTTAACAGTTCTAAAGTCTTCATCGCTGTCTTCGTCTATTACAGGTATAACATCTGTATTGTCAAAGAGTTTTGCAAGATATTCTGCTGGTTTGATGATTTTTGTAGAACATCTTCCATGCCATAAATATTATATTATGGCAAGTACATGCGAACAACAGAACAGCCTATGGTTATGTTGCCGTTTGCGCAACTCGGATCTACAAAATATATTCAAGACATAGATATCTATCCTTTAATGTTTTCCAACCCATCTACATTTGGTTCATAATGCAAATAGTCCACGATGTATGCTTGTCCCCGTTAGGTAAATTATTCCGATTCGTTTTTTTGCACAATACAAACTTACTCAAAAACAGGTCCTTTAAACAAATTCACAAGGTGCCGCTGTACCGCGGTCGGAAAATTGTTTAAACAATTTTTTAAACGAATTCAAAAAATCAATTTTTTCACTTCGGACAAATCTGTTTTAGATTTTCTGGATCAACCTGATCAAAAAAGGTCTCTTGCCTTCTTGCTCTACAATTGACTGTTGTCGAGTTACACGCGATTTAAAATTTGAAAAACACGAAAATGGCCATTTTCAAGGCTTAATAACTCGATTAAAAATTATTATTAGGAAAGTCAGAAAGTGACCAAATCAAAGTTTAAAGCCCCCCTACAAGAGCCTGAAGAAATTTTTGTCATTATTTTATTACTAACTATTAACTTTAATAATTAAAAATGAGCGCTAAGCAGGTATTGAGGCGGCCGTCCGCGAGAGAGATGTAAAATTCATTGGACGTTTTAAAAAAATATCGATAAAAAAAAGTATCGACGAAGTCAAATATACGTTTTAAAAAAATAAAAAAGGAATTTTAAGATATTATGTGTACACTTGACCTATGGGTCTATAAAAAATAGATATGTTTTGTAGAAGCCTCATAAATTTTTTAAATTAATTGCAACTTAATTAAAAAAAAATAGAAGAATTGACGATTTTGTGGTGGCAGGGGGAGAGGGTGGTGGGCTAAAAATGTGATGAGTCTTATTTTTTAATCACATATAAAGTAAAAAAATGAAAAAAAAATATTTAGGCTGTATTGATCTCAAAAAATATCATTAAGCCGGCAAAAACCCTTACATAACTTAAAAAAACATGGTTTTTGTGGGGTTTAATCGTGTTTTGCCCAATTTTTGATAGTCCTAAAATACTCAGCTATTTCAAATTATACATAATCTATTAACAAAACCTTGAGTTGATCTATGTTGCAGTCTATAAAATGGAGAAAATCCCCAAAAACCCCCTAAAATAACAGTTTTCCGGATATTTCAAGATGGCGCAGGTGACGGAAAAATCAAAAAAAAATCATAGAGATAGCTTTTGATAAAATACACGAAATACAAAAAAACTGGACCTGTAGCCCCCTCCAAGAAAAAGTTATAAGCTTTAAAAATGTTAAAAAAAAATTTGAGGTTATGTACACTCGACCTACGGGTCCATAAAAAATGGACATGTTTTGTAAAAGTCTTAGATACATGAATGAATTTTTGAAATTTTTAAATCAATTGCAACCTAACTAAAAAAAATTAAATCTAAAAATCTACCTTTTTGGCTGTGGGGGAGGGGTAAGGGGGGTGGCGAGCTAAATATCCGCGTTATCTCATTTTTTAATTGCATAGAACGTAAAAAAATTAAAAAAATTGAATTCTGGGAGTGAGGGCATTTTGCCTATCTTAACGGGGGGTACTCTTTGCAAGGTATATGACATATCCATCATTTTGCAAACTTTTTCATATTAAGATAAAATTAAACAAAATAGCCCTTATCTGAACGGCATTCACTCGTTTGGAGTATTTTCATTGAAAGACCTTGTGACACTATATTTTTCGTTGTGTTGCCATGCGTGACAATAAAAAGTGGATAGTCCACAAACATTAAAGAATTAGCCTTGTTATTTGTTAATCTTCATGGCGAATGCGAAACCAATCTCGTTTAAATTGGAAACGTATTTTAGTTGTTATCATTTGAATTCTCGGAATGATAACTTCCTGTTAATACTGAAATTTTCCATTGGGCATCGTCGCGTGTGTTATATTGCATATGGGATTTCACACCATCAAATCCATCCCGTTACATAGTTTTTCTATCTCGACATATCTTGTCACTATCAAATGCCTTTTCATAGTCTAAGTAACAAGCCAGTAAATGTCACGTCATTTAGCATAGCGACTACAGTACTTAGCCCGATCAAAGAACAATCTGACCCAACAAAATTAAGGAAGGATGAACATTTGACCTACGTCTGAACAGTTTACAACTATACATCCCCTCCATTTTACAAAAATTGGGAAATACCCTTATGAAAAAATATACATTCCAAATAAGTCCGCAATTGGATAAAATGACAAATTCTAAGCAACTTTTTGTTCTATAGAGTTTTTTCTCTAAGTCAATACTTTTTGAGTTGTTTGCGAGTGAATATGTTCATTTTTAACAACAAAAAAACATGTTTTTGGGCGGTTTTTCGCAAATAACTCAAAAAGTAAGTATTTCATCGAAAACAATATTGTTACCAAAAATATAGCTTATAAAGACGTGAAAAAAGTGGTGTATGGATGAAGTCTGCAGGCCCAGTAAAAAAAGAGTTGTAGCTAATGAAAAGTAGGTAAAAAGTAAAAAATTCATCAAATTCCAAGTCAAATATTTCAACGTGAAATAACCAAAGAACAGAGCACTTTTCGGCAAAAACTAGTTACAACTTTGTGAAAGTGTTTAAAAGAAGGAATATTTTATTTTTTAAAAAACTTCTAACATTTAAATTTAGTGAGTTATGCTCAAAATATTGGTGGTACCTTTTATTTTTGGTAAAACGGATAGCGAAAGTCACTCACTTATTAGCATCCCAAATAAAATTATTCGTTACCGCTTCATAAGTTACCTTGCTTATGTACTCTTTATAATGATCTGTAAGTTTCATCGGTTCAAAATGCTTACTTATGAACAGGCTGTAGTTAAAATGGATTGAACGAGTCACTATATAATAACGAGTGTATGCAATTTTTTTTTTTTGAAGAAGTAGAGGTAGACCACACAATGGACAAACGACGTCAAAAGGATTGCTGGGAATTGGTTGCAGAAAACCCAAGATCGACAAAACTGGAAGAAATTAGGGGAGGCCTATGTTCAACTTTGGACGCAGAAGGGTGGATGATGATGATGGTGATGCAAATTTTAAACAGCCATAGCATAACCAATTTTTGTCTAAGAGAAAAACAAAAATTCCAAAATATTCAGAAAAGCATCATGTACATTTTACTAGATACTCTTTAGATTCTTGGTATTACTAGTAATTTGTAAGATATTTTGAAAAAAATGAAATATTTTTTAAAATTTTAGAAAAAAATAACTTTAATACCAAATTTTTTCAAAAATGAGCACTTTGAATCAATGAAACTTATTAGTCCAAGTAATGAAGCTTAAAATAGGACAAAACCTCGCAATTTTTACAGAATGGATCGATTTGCTTGAAAACTTGAGAATAAGTAGTGGATAGTCCAAGGATCAAAATCTATATAATGCCGAAAGGTGCTTTTACCATGGGGGTGGTTGCCACCCCATGTCGGGGGTGGAAATTTTTTATTTTATTTTGACCGCAAAAGTTGGTAAAACATTCATTTTAAGCAAAAACGTTCTATACATTTTTTTGATAAAATTAATAGTTTTCGATTTATTCGCTATCGAAAGTCTTAGTTTTATATCGAAAAAATCAATGTTTTTAATCAGTTTTTTGCTAATAACTCAAAAATTTTTCGTTTTATCAAAAAAACTTTACTTAACAAAAATGTACCTTGTAAAAAAACAAATAAAACCTGTTTTTTATTTTCTTTAAGGCCAATAGTAATCGAGCTCTACTTTATTTTATGTTAGGCTCTTCTTCGTCAAATGCTAAATATTTTAGTTTCAAAGTCAAAAGACGGGAAAACTATGCATTTTTCGAGGATAACTTGTTCAAACTAATTTAAAGTATTTAAAAATATGTATCTCCTGAAATTAAAAAGTGGTCTCTAGCTCAAAAATTAAGTGACTTATTATAAAAAGAATGCCAGTCCCTATATTTTTCAGCGAAAAAGTGATCGGAAACTTGCCCCTTCTCACAACCCTAATTTTAATTAGTCATTTACCTTATTTCGTCTTCTTCATTTTTATATTAGTAATAGGTTCTAGAGGTTTGACTGGCTTATAATGATTAGTTTTAAAAAAAATAGAGTTAAAAGCAAATAACGAATTTTTGTAGTTTGGTAAAAAATTCGTTTTTCTTCATAATCGAAAGATTAGCATCAGAGATACGAAAAAATATTTTTATATAAAATTATAGGCTATTTAATTCTCAAGAACATGATGTAAAGAAAAATTTTTACGGCCAAAATTGAGTGAGCTATTGACAATTAAATCTTGTAATAACATGCAAAAACCACCTTTAACAACCCTTTTAAAGTCACTTTTTTGCGACTGAGGATTTTAAAAGGATTTAATATTAATAGCCCTATATATCTTACAAAATCCTACAAAATTCTTTTTTAACTAACTTTCTAGAATAAAAAATAAAAAACTAACCGGTAAAAAATCAATATATTTTTTTTGAAAAAAAAAAAAGGAGAAATCCAATTGGAAGCATAATAATGTAAGTTAGCGGTGTTTTAAGTCATTTGCCTTATTTATTCTTCTTTATTTATGCATTATTAATAGATTTCAGAAATCTGACTGACTTAGAATGATTTGTTTTTAAAAACTGAAGTTAAAAACAAATAACGAATTTTTGTAGTTTGGTAAAAAATGCAATTTTCTTCAGAATAGAAAGATTACCATCAGAGATATGAAAAAATGTTTAAATATAAAATTATAGGTTACTTAATTCCCAAGAACTTGGTTTGAAACAATTTTTTCTACGGCAAAAATTGAGTGAATCGTAAATGAGTATATTATCGAAAAACATTGATTTTTTCGATATAAAACTTACACTTTCCCTAGCGAATAAATCGAAAACTATGAATTTTATAAAAAAAAATGTATGGAACATTTTTTGCTTAAAATGAACGTTTTTATCATCTTTTGCGGTCAAAATATAATAAAAAATTTCCACCCCAAAGATGGGGTGGCAACCACCCCCATGGTAAAAACGCCTTTCGGCATCATATACATTTTGATCCTTGGGCTACCCACTACTTATTCTCAAATTTTCAAGCCAATCGATCTATTCTGTAAAAATTGCGAGGTGAAAAGCTTCGGTTCTTGGAACCGAAGCTCATATAAAAATACACAAGTAAAGTAACTTGTGAACCGGTAAAGAATAATTTTATTCTGGATGCTAATTAGGGGGCGATTTTCGCGATTCTTTTTACCAAAAAATAAAAGGGAACAACAATATTTTTGAGCGTACTTTTAATATTAGAAGTTTTTTAAAACACAAATATTAACCTTTTTTTAACACTTTAAAAAAAGTTGAAATGAGTTTTCCCCGAAAAGTGCTCCGTTTTTTTGGTTATTTCACGTTGAAATATTCGATTTGGAATTTGACGACTAAGAACCTACTTTTCATTAGCCACTACTCTGCTTCTACGGGATCTACAGACTTCATACATACATAATTTTTTTCACTTTTCTCTAAGCTATTTTTTTGCTACAAATATTTTTTCTATAAAATACCTACTTACTTTTTGAGTTATTTGCGAAAAACCATCCAAAAATATGCTTTTTCGTGTTAAAAATGAATGTAACACTCGCAAATAACTTAAAAATTATGACCTAGTGAATAAACTCCAGATCAAAAGTTGCTTAAATTGGTCATTTTATCGAATTCCGGACTTATTTTGAATATATTTTTTCACCCCAGGAAAGGGGGTATTCTTCAATTTTTTGTAAAATGGAGGAGATGTAGAAGCGTAAGCATTTTCTTATATAATACTAGATACTTTCAACTACGTATCGGCAAATTTTCATTTTTCCTGTGTTTTTTTTTTGGGGTTTTCGTAAATTTTTGGGTTCTTTGATCGGGCTAACTACCGATACTTTTACAAACATCAATTATTACACTTAGTCCAGTCGTCAGAGACGAAAATACCAATGAACCCAGGGCGTAAGGGTTACTGGCGCCTGTGTGCAAAAAAGGATTTTGGCACCCCTTAAGGCATTTTGTATGAACTTTTGAAGTTTATTTTAAACTTTAGAAGTCATATTTATTTTATAGGCCATTCACTCACGGTAAAATATTACAAAATCTACGAATTTTAAAGAACCGCTTGGATCGACATGAAATTTGACATACCTAACATGTCAAAGAAAAAAGTGATATTGTCCCGATTGTGCTTTTGCCTTGAATATGACTTTCACCACTTTTCGCGCGGGGGGGAAAGAACATATATATCCAAAAAAGTCCGGAATTGGACAAAATAACTAATTTTAAGCGACAATCGTTCTACAAAGTTTTTTCACTAAGTCAATACTTTTCGAGTTATTTGCGAATAAATATGTTAATTTTTCACCAAGAATAAAACAGCTTAGACGGTTTTTCGCAAATAGCTCAAAAAGTAAGAACTTTATCGAAAAACATATTCTTAGCAAAAATATAGCTCATAAAAAAGTGAAAGAAATGTACAATATGAAGTCTGCATGTCCAGTAGAAAGCAGAGTTAAATCTAATGAAAAGTATCCATAAAGAAACTTTATTTTTGTTTTTTATGTTTATAGCATTAAAAATAAGTACGTTACTCTCAAAATAATGCTAGTCCCTTTTTTTGATAAAAAAATCGTGAAAATCACCACCTAATTAGCATCCCAAACTTACTTATTTATGTATACTTATACTTGTTACTTTACTTATGTATTATTTATATGATTGAAGTTTTATGCATTCAAAATATGTATTTTTGAAAAGGCTGTAGTTAAAAGGGCTTGAAGGAGTCACTAATCACAAGTGTATGCAAATTTCGAACAAACATATCTTACCCAATTTTTGTCTTATAGGAAAACAAAAAATTCGACATATTTATTCAGAAGAGCCAAACCTACATTTTCTACTTTTTGAGATTTTCTAATAATAATTTTTAAGTTTCTTTTAAATGGAATTTTTTTCAAAATTAAAAAGTAATTCTTTAAAACCAAATTTTTCAAAAATGACCCCTTTGAACCGATGAAACTTAAAGATCATATAAATAATACATATAATATAAAGTAAATGTTAAAGCGATAACAATTAATTTCATTTGGGATGTTTCCCCTTCATTAGGGGTGATTTTTACGATTTTTTTTATCAAAAAAGGACCTATTTTATTTTGAGAGTTGAACTTCCTTACTTTTGATGCTAGAAACTTAAAAAAATAAAAATATAACTTTTTTAAACACTTTAAAGAAGTTGTAATGAGTTTTTACCGAAAAATGTTTAATTTTTTGGTTATTTCACGTAGAAAAATTTGATTTGGAATTTGACGATTAAGAACCTACTTTTCATTAGCTACTGGGTTTACAGACTTCATATATAAAACATTTTTTTTCACTTTTTTGTAAGCTATATTTTTGCAAAGAGAATTTTTTTTTCGATAAAAATCTTACTTTTTGAGTTATTTGCGAAAAACCGTCTAAAAACGTGGTTTTTTTGTTGAAAAATGAACATATTTACTCGAAAAGAATTGAACTGGTAAAAAACTCGATCGAACCAAAGTTGGTTAGAATTAGTCAGTTCATCCAATTCCGGAATTATTTTGAATATATGTTTTTTCACCCTCAAAAAGGGGTTAAACTCGCTCTCAGCACAATATCACTTTTTTATGTGTATACCAAATTTCATGTCAATACAAGCAATTCTTTAAAATTCACAGCAAAAACCTTGAGTACCTACATGAACTATTACTTGAAGACTATAATATCAAAATGAAACATACAGAATAAAATAAAATCATAACAAAATAAATTAAAATGCCCGACTCCTGACATGTTCTCGCACATAAGAACCGGCAGTAACTGGATGATTTGCTAATAAAATTTCGTGTGTATGTGTATTTATACCTTCTTCTGCTTTAGGTGTCGTGTCAATGGAAATTTTTTTCGACCAATCCATCTCTTTCTTTACACTTTTCCTTGTATTATAAGGAGAAGTAGATGTTATTTAGGTTCTCTAATTATATCGCCGAAGTATTCTGTTTTTCTACTCGTTTTCTCCTGTTTATACTTAGCCTATTTCGACTATTATTTTAAAATTAATTTTTGTTTTTTTTTGCAATTTTTTACCCCGCGTTTTGGCGCCCCTAAAGGATGGCGCCCGTGTGCATTGCACACCTTGCACATATGATAGCGGGGGCCCTGAATGAACCTCTGAAGTTCGTACGAACAAGCCTAATTTTGCTGAGAATGTTAAATTTCTGACCGTTAGGCAAAAAAGAGACATAAAAATTATAAAAGTTTATCTTTACCGTTACTTTACCTTATACAGTGTGTCCACGGATGGGGTGCCCAAGAAGAAAAACTTTTTTATTTTCAAGTTTAGCGAAAAATGTCATTCTTGATAAAAAGTTTTGCTTGTTCTAAAACCCCCTAACCCGAAATAAAATTCAAGTTTTTCAAATCCTGCTTAATTTTGTAGCCAATTTTATGTATGTAAATCCCTATAAATTTTTGCACTAAGTTCCAAATCGCAACAATTATCTAGTGTTGCCAAGCCACAATCTAGCTCAGTAACTCTCAACGCCGATAAATAATTTGAGAATTATCATTTTTTCGACAATGTTAATCGTTCACTAAAGAATTTATCTTGTGATAAATTTCATTATTAAAATTATTGGATTAATAATTATTTAATTATTAAATAATTTCATATACAATTCAGATACAATTTCAAGCTTAGTGAAAAAAATTTATAGGGATTTATATAAAATTGGCTACAACATTTAGCAAGATTTGAAAAACTCAAATTTTATTTCGTTTTATGGGGTTTTAGAACAACCAAAATTTTTTATCATGAATGACATTTTTCGCTAAAATTGAAATTAAAAAAGTTTTTCCTCTTGGGCACCCCATCCGTGGACACACTGGATATTTTAAATTTACTTAACTCTGATCAAAAGATATCTGACATTCAAAATCGACGGTCGCTTTAAGCGTTGTTTCTGAAAGAACAGTTCATTTTACATAAAACATTTTTATTTAAAATTATCTCAGTTACATGTGTTGCTTCTTGTTCCATTTTTCTACGGCTTATAGATGCTTGGGGAATCAGTGCACATTCCCTTCCCCCATACAACGCAGGTAGGGGGGCTTTAAATCGAAGCCCAGGGGAGTGTCAAACTTTTTTGAGTCTTTTTGGAGTCCCAAACTTGATATCTTTAGCAAAATTCAACTTGTTCGTCTCGTTTTTAGAGATCAATTGTCTGACGGCTGGAGTAATAGTCTTGTTAAATTACGATTATTTTCAATGGTTCTATATTTTTTGTTCTGAGGCTATACACGCATTAAAATAAAAAGTTATAGGAACCCGTTTTGTTATTAGACCTGGACATTTAGCACTAAAAACACAATAATAAATATACTTTTAAGTACAGCATCTATACTTTGTTTCACGTTAAGTACGGAACGTTGCGCTTATGGAGATCTGTGTTGCCAACAGTGCCGGATTAACCATTAGGCGGACTAGGCGGCCGCCTAGGGCCCGGGCACTTGATGGGGCCCGTATCCCACACAAATGCACTAATTAATATTTAATTATTTAAGCAGTTATTAAAAAAAATTAAAATGTTAAAAAAATCAAATAGGGCTAACTGAGACAAAAAAAAAAGAAAATGGTTAATTTATGATTTCCAATCAAACTCAGTTTTTTGCTTTGTCTTTTGTCAAATATCAGAAAAATACAACCGAATTCAAGAAAAATTAAGCAATTATCTTCAAAGGCATTTTTATATTCCATGTTCTAATCATTCC
Organism: Diabrotica virgifera virgifera; assembly: GCF_917563875.1. Taxonomy (NCBI): domain Eukaryota; kingdom Metazoa; phylum Arthropoda; class Insecta; order Coleoptera; family Chrysomelidae; genus Diabrotica; species Diabrotica virgifera. The sequence goes on from NC_065450.1 coordinate 167,160,260, forward strand.
CTCAATTTGGTAATCAATTTTGCAAGCAAATTTTGATAAAAGCTGGTAATTATTTTGGTATGGTACGTTTTTTTTTCAATTTCTACCCACCTATGGGGCTTATACTTATAGTCCATTCACTCACGGTAAAATATTGCAAAACCTCCGGATTTTGCAGAACCTTTGGATTTGAAACAAGAGCTTGGATTGACATGAAATTTGGTATAAGCATAGCTAACATGTCAAATAAAAAAGTGATATTATGCCAATGTGTGTTTTTGCTCTACGGTTGAGTCCACCCCTTCTCGGGGGTGAAAAAAATATACCGTTAAAATACATCCGGAAGTGGATAAACGGACTAATTCTAAGCAACTTTTTTAAACACGTTTTTAAACGGTTTTTCGCAAATAACTCAAAAAGTAAGTATTTTATCCAAAAAATATTCTTAGCAAAAATATAGCTTTTAAAAAATTGAAAAATGGTGAATGTGTGAAGTCTGTAGACCGAGTAAAAGCAGAGTTGTAGCTAATGAAAAGTAGGTTCTTATACGTCAAATTTCAAATCGAATATTTCAACGTGAAATAATCAAAAAATTAAGCACTTTTCATGGAAAACTCATCATAACTTGTTTAAATGTTTTTAAAAAACAATATTCTTGTTTTTTAAAAAAATTCCTATCATAAAAAGTAAGCAAGATACGCTCAGAATAAAGTTAATCCCATTTTTTGGGTAAAAAAACTGGCGAAAATAACCCCCTAAGTAGCCCCTAAATGAAATTAATCCTTACCGCTTCACAAGCTATTTTACTTATGTATTGTTTATATGCTCCGTTAGTTTTATTGGTATAACGTGCTTATTTAAAAAAAAGGCTGTAGTAGAAAGGGCTTGAACAAGTTACTAATCACTGGTGTACGCAATTTTTTTTATTTGGCTTAATACCTCGAAAACTAATGGCCATTGGCATGGTACAGTGGATTTTTCCAATCAGGTACCTAGTGTAGTGGGTAGCGTGTGTGTTGAGTAAATGTCTTGTTACTTAGCAAAGTCGTCATTGTCTTTGCAAAGAGACGCTAATTGTATCCGAACGTCTGCGGTCCCTCCGGTGAGTACCGATCCCACAAGAATAGAAGCTATTTTCATTTATTAATTTTTAATTAATGAAAAATTCTCTACCCAGGGTATGCAAATTTTGAACAGTCATGTCTTAACCAATTTTATTTTCTAAAAAAGCAAAAATCTGAAATATTCAGAAAATCAAAAACTATATTTTTTACTGTTTAAGATTTTTGGCACCAATAATAATTTTTAAGTTATTTTGAAAAAAAAAAGATATTTTTTTTTCAAAACTTCAAAAAATTTGTTTTACTTTATATTCCAATGTTTTGAAATATAAGCACTGTGAACCGGTGAAACTTACAGATCATATAAATAATATACTTATAAGTTTTTTCAGGATTTTTATAAACTTTCAAGATTTTTGGGCCAAAAAAACGAATCAACATTATTTTAAGCTTTACTTGCTTAATTTTGATACTTGAAATTTTTGAAAAAAAAACAAAAATAAAACTTTTTTAACACTTTAAAAAAGTTGTGATGATTTTTCACCGAAAATTGCTTTATTGTTTGGTAATTTACGTTGAAATATTTGATTTGGAATTTGTCGAATAAGAATCTACTTTTCATTAGCTCCAGTTCTGCTTATACTGGGTCTACATACTTCATACAAACACCATTTTTTTTTTTAATTTTGTATACGCTATATTTTTTCTAAGAATATTTTTTCGATAAAATACTTAATTTTCGAATTATTTGCGAAAATCCGTCTAAAAAGGTGTTTTTTTTTTGTTGAAAAATGAACATATTCACTCGCAAATAACTCAAAAAGTATTGATTTTGTGAAAAAAACTCGATAGAACAAAAGTTACTTAGAATTAATCAGTTATCCATTATTTTGAAAGTATGTTTTTTCACCCCCGAAGGATACCTAGTGCAAAATCACATATCGACACAATATCCCTTTTTTTCTTTGGCATATTAGCTATGGAATATTAATGAGAAGTTGTTGCGAAATGTAAAAAAAAGAAAAAATATCTTTCTTACATTGTCGTAATTTATTTTTGGAGTAACTACTTCCCAAAACAACATAAATATCTGTAAATTTGTTTTAAGTAAATAGTCGATATAAAGGGGTCTACTTTTTATGGCCGCCTAGGGCCCCATAATACTTAAGCAATGGCTTCTGTCAACTTTTGTAACTATTCCAAAGAAAACAAACGCAAAACTGTGCACCGACCATCGCACAATAAGCTTAATGGGACACACACTAAAAGTATTTCTTTAAGTGATACATACAAGAATTTACAAAAACTAGACGCTGGCATCAGTGATACTCAATTCGGGTTTCGAAACGGGCTTGGAACAAGAGAAGCACTATTAGCACTTAATATCATGTGCCAAAGATGCCTAGATGTTAACCAAGATATATATATATATATATATATATATATATATATATATATATATATATATAAATCAAACAGATGAAATAGAGAATGTGGAAAAATCCCCTTACGAACAATTCACACATCCACCATTTAATATATATATATATATATATATATATATATATATATATATATATATATATATATATATATATATATAGATATATATAATTATTAATATGTAGTGACTGTTAATAATACAAAAAGAATAATTTTGGGGAATGCAGTCAATGTGTTTTGGGCTGATTAGAAGTGAAACACTTTGAACTTTTGTCGAGCTTTCGGACAATTTATTTCCTTTATCAAGACAATCTAAAAATACAAATGTTTAAATTTAGATGAAAACTAGAAAAATAAAAACTTACTGCTCGTGGTTTACAAAATAACTAACATAATTATAAAAAACATAAAAATTCTTTCTAAAAAATATAAATTGTAAACGTAAATTAATTTTGAAATATGTCAAAAAGACATTAATCAAATGTAGTTAGACTACTTTAATAACTCGATAGATTGGGAAAGAAGTTAGTTAACAGTGTATAAAATAATGATATAAAGATGTAAGTAAATTTGAAGTTATAATTATTAGTAAAAAAATTTTTTTACATTACTATCAGTTTTTTTTTACTAATAATTATAACTTCAAATTTACTTACATCTTTATAGCATTATTTTATACACTGTTAACTAACTTCTTTCCCAATCTATCGAGTTATTAAAGTAGTCTAACTACATTTGATTAATGTCTTTTTGACATATTTCAAAATTAATTTACGTTTACAATTTATATTTTTTAGAAAGAATTTTTATGTTTTTTATAATTATGTTAGTTATTTTGTAAACCACGAGCAGTAAGTTTTTATTTTTCTAGTTTTCATCTAAATTTAAACATTTGTATTTTTAGATTGTCTTGATAAAGGAAATAAATTGTCCGAAAGCTCGACAAAAGTTCAAAGTGTTTCACTTCTAAACAGCCCAAAACACATTGACTGCATTCCCCAAAATTATTCTTTTATATATATATATATATATATATATATATATATATATATATATATATATATATATATATATATATATATATATATATATATATATATATGATTGTTAATATGTAATGACTGTTGGAATGTAATAAAAATTTTATTGGGGAATGCAGTCAATAAATATTTGGGCTATTCAGTGAAACACTTTGAACTTATTAGTCGAGCTTTCGAAAATTTTATTTTCTTTATCAAGACTATCTACAAATAAAAATGTTTAAATTTAGATAAAACTCAAAACAAAACTTAACTTACTGCTCGTGGTTACAAATTAATAATTATACAACTTATATAAAAACATGAAAATTTCTTAAAAGTAATATGTAAACGTAAAAATTTTGATAGTATGTCAATTCGACATCACTCAAAAAAATGTCGTTGGACTACTATAATAATTCGATAGGTTGGGAAAGAAATTAATGACATAATTTGTTGTAATTTATGATAGAAGAAATAAAAAAAAAATTTTATTTTAGGTAGAATTATTAGTAATATTTCAACAAATTTTAATAAGACAAAATGTTATTATAAATGATACTTAATTTATCAATGTCAGATCTCTTATTAATGCAATTTGATTTTTTTATCCAAACCATTTCTTTAAATTCTCTTTTGCGTAAATTAATTTCCCTTTCTAAAATTGTGGTTTCTTGAAACATTTAAAATAAACTGCATTCCCCAATAAAAAATTTTTATTATATATATATATATATATATATATATATATATATATATATATATATTTGTACAAATATTTTCGACCGTACTGTGTTATAGTGGTTTGAAATTTCAGCAATTCGGTCATGTGAAATAAAAGTCTATTTGTTATTTCTCAATATTTCGTCACACTTTTGTGAATCTATTAATTATAAGACTGATACTAACCATTTGAGTAATATCTACTGTAACATTCTAAATAATAAATAACCTTTAAAATATTTTCAAAAAGTGTAAAAATTCAAACAAATTACTCAATTATTCACCTAATAATTAATCCATCTTAATTTTTATTTAATTTCGAAAAATATCAGCCTTATACTAACTCACTATGTACCATCACTTACATTTTATAGATCAATTTAATATACTCTAGTCTCTTTCTAAAATTTTTCTACTATTAATCATACCTTTCCATCTTAAAATTCCGTTAATATTTTCTTTGGTTTACTTTGACCTATTTATTATTAAAAAAAGAATTTTAAATATCAGACAATATTCTATGAATATAAAATTTATTGCAGTTACCATAACTCCGAAATAATAAATGTCAAAATCAAAATTAAGTCAATGTCCCTTACGATATGTTAAAAAAATCTAAATTAATACTCTTATAGTTGTAAGTAATTAAATATTTAGCTTTTGTTAATTTCTAATCTTAATAAATTTACAGTTTTCTCCTGAAGAAGTCACAAAAGTGTGACGAAATATTGAGAAATAACAAATAGACTTTTATTTCACATGACCGAATTGCTGAAACTTCAAACCACTATATATATATATATATATATATATATATATATATATATATATATATATATATATATATATATGTGCTTTATTGACTACAACAAGGCGTTCGATAAAGTTCGTCACGAACACCTGATGAGACTGTTGGTAGAGAAAAACTTGGATAAAAGGGATCTCAGAATTATCTTCAATATTGACTATTTCCAGAAGGCGAATATTAGATTAGAACGGGAAACAACCGAGGAACTCGAGATTAAAAAGGCGTAAGGCAGGGATGCATACTTTCACCAACCTTGTTTAACTTATATTCAGAAGATATTATAAACAGAGCCCTTGCTGACCAAGATATAGGAGTTAAAATAAATGGCACTTTAATAAACAATTTGAGATACGCTGATGACACAGTATTAATAGCAGAGACCCGGAAGATCTCCAAACACTGATAAACAGAATAGTAGAGTGCAGCGAAAAGTTCGGTTTATCACTTAACATCAAAAAAACAAAAATAATGATGGTGTCGAAATCTCCACAAATTTTTTCTGACATAACCATACATGATCAAACAATTGAGCGTGTTAGAAAATATAATTACCTGGGAACTGTTATTAATGAAAACAACGACAACTCTGAAGAAATCAAGATCAGAATAGAAAAAGCTAGAGCTACTGTTACCAAAATGAAAACAGTTTTATGCGGAAGAGAGCTAAGTTTAAATCTTAAAATTCTCCTCATGAGATGTTACGTGCTGTCAGTTCTTTTCTATGGAATGGAAGCTTAGACACTGAAAAAGATCGATACAAGGAAAATAGAAGCATTCGAGATGTGGATGTACCGCAGGATACTGAGAATATCGTGGACAGAGAAAGTGACAAACATGGAAGTGTTGCGAAGGATGCAGAAAGAAAAAACTAAACGCTTACTATTAAAAAGCGCAAACTGCAATACTTCGGACATATAATGAGGGGACAAAAGTACCAGTACTACAATTAATTATTCAGGGAAAAATAATAGGTAAAAGATCCATTGGCAGAAGAAAACATTCATGGTTGAAGAATTTAAGAGATTGGTACAAGTGCAGCAACTGCCAATTATTTAGATCTACGGTATCAAAAATACGCATAGCCTTGATAATAGCCAAACTTCAGAACGAGGACGGCACCTGAAGAAGAAGAAGAAGGGCCCCATGATGCCTTAAACCGTCACTGGTTGCCAAACCTCTCAGGCAAGGATAGCTACTCGACTGCCGATATACGATTAATTGTAATCAGTAAGGCGTGACGTAGGCGCGCTTTTATCGTCCATAAGAAATACATTGCCCTATCTAAGCAGCGTTTTATTCTAAACGCGAAACGCTCTATAGAGACATGCAACTTTTTGCATTTTATTCACGATGATGTCAGGATAAAAGTGTACGATACAAAAATGGGTAGAAATGCATAATTGCACTTTAAATTGTATAAAATTCATTAAAAAGCGCATTCATCATCATGCAACTTCTTCTGTCCACTGCTGGACATCGGTCTCTCCCATTCTTCGCCACTCTTCACGGTTCTGTGCTGCTTGTTGCCATTTCTTGGATATTCGGTTAATGTCGTCCACCCAACGTGTTTGTGGTCGTCCTCTGCTGCGTTTGTCTTCTCTTGGGCGCCAGTAAATTAGTTTTCTGGTTCATCTTGAGTCTTTCAGTCGCGCTATGTGACCTGCCCAATTCCATTTCAGCTTGGCTATACGTTCAACGACATCAGTAATAACTGTTCTTTTCCTTAAGTCTTGGTTCCTTATTTTGTCTTTTTTTGTCACGCCGAGAATCGATCTTTCCATGCGCCTTTGTGCCACTCGCATTTTTAGTGCTGTTGTTTTTGTGAGCGTGAGAGTTTCTGCTCCGTATGTCATAATAGGAAGAACGCATTGGTCAAATGTCTTCCGTTTCATAGCTGTCGGGATGTTGTTCTTAAAGATGTCTCTTAGTGAACCATACGCCGCCCAATCAAGTGTTATTCGTCGTTGAAATTCGCAAGTCTGATTGTCCTTGCCTATTCTAATTTCATGACCGAGATATATGTACTTTTCTGTCAATTCTACCACTTGATTTTGGATGGTTAGGTGTTCGCTGGGAACTAAATTTGTCATAAATTTGGTCTTACTGATGTTCATTTTTAGACCTATTGTTGAAGATACGTTTGCTAATTCTAGTAGCATTTGTTGTGCTTCACCCAGATCTTCGGTAATAAGTACTATATCGTCGAAAAAACGCAGAAGATTGAGCATTTCTTCATCTATTTTTATTCCTCTAATTTCCACTTTAGCATTTTAAAGGCGAATTCGAGAACCGCTATAAATAATTTAGGTGAGAGTGTCGCCCTGTCTCACACCTCGCTTGATATGAATTTCTCTGGTAGTATCATGTAGTTTTACACGCATTGTAGCGTTTTGGTATAATGTTTGCACTAACTTTGTAAACCGGTAATCTATTCTACTATTGTTCAGAGTAGTTATAATGCTGTCTAATTCCACAGTGTCGAAGGCTTTGTGAAAGTCCACGAAGATAAGTACCAGTGGTCTGTTTTATTCTATCGACTTTTCTATTAAGGTTTTTAAAAAGCGCATAACCATGTCAAAATAAGTATATTAAGGGCCATATTTTGTTATCGGGTGGTCTTGGGGGTCACTGAACACGGATACGCAATCAGAACCGCCCCCCGATGCACCTTGTACCCAAGGTCACTGCTGAGACACGTCATACTCTGAAGTTTAGAGGGTCTTCGGCAATAAGTTGGTCAAACAGATTACTAGGGGCGTTTTTGGAGTTGCTGAACACGAATAGGACATCAGGACCCTCGGAGCATCTAGTGCTCAGGGGGACCGATATGCACATCATCTTCTGAAATTTCGAGGATTTTCGGTTTTTTGAGGCCGGTTCTGATGACTTATTAGTCATCAGAACTCCCAAGCTTCGGGGGTTGGTTCTGATTACTTATTCGTGTTGTGTCCCAAAAACCCCCTGAATTACAAAATCTGGCCCTTAATATACTTATTTTGACAAGCTTATCGATAGCTTAGTGTGAAAACCTCGTATTTCATTTTACAGAAAATTTTACATGAGTGATTTTAAACTGAATTTCTGCATACTCTAACACAAAATATATATGAAAAATGTGTGTGTAATGATCTAAACGTACTCAGAATCAAAAATATGTAAAGATAGTTTTTTTATTTTAAGTTAGAGTATGCAGAAATTAAGTTTAAAGTCTCTCCTGTAAAATTTTTTGTGAAATGAGATACGATGTTTTCACACTAAGCTATCGTTATGTCCTTTTGATTTTATGCACTCTAAAGTGCAATTATGCATTTCCACCCATTTTTGTAGGTATAGTAACCTTTTTTCTGGCATCATGGGTTATCCTGAACACAATGCAAAAAGTTTCAAGTGGCTAGGTGCTATATTATTTAAAAATCGATTTATTTTGTGCTAAATGCCCTGGTACACATTTGCACATAAACCAGTTTACTACGTTTTTGTTATTGCGGATAAGATTACACCTCAGTTATATATTTATCAGTACATTATCCGGTTTCAATTCATAGTAATTATTATAATATAATAATGGTTCCTCTTTTGCCGGATTTTGATAGCAACAGCTAACCATTTAAACCTATCATTGTCCTATTATACTAATCAAACCGGAAAAAAATTATCGGCAAATCGTTGGGTTTTGGAAGTTTATTGTTTTTGTAACTATTGTTTTTGTTATCAGGGATGACATAGTTTTTTGTGTCCCTAATGTGATCCTCTTTTAAATAATAATAATTGTATTTGATTAAGAACATGAAATTATTTTATAGCAAATCCCTAAGAATAGAATCTCTAGGTGAAAATTGCACTTAAACCGTATAATACTCTAGAAGTTCAGACGAGTAACAGCATAAAAAATAATAGACCTGGATCCCGCGTACCAACGAAATGTTTATTAATAGCAATCTAAAAATGTGTTAATAGCTTGTCGGTGTCTAGTCGGACGAACTTTGATGTACGGGAACGCTGAAACAGGGGAAGTTTTAATTGTGGAAAAGGTTACAGGTTTCGAACGTCAGATTACGAAAGCGTTCCATGCATTTTGTCAGACAGAACTTCCAATTGATTTGTTACCCTTTCATTAAACTCTCATGCAAAAATCAGACTGTATTTCTGTGACTGAGGTGAGAAAGCATATAAGTCATTTTGCCTAGTTTTCAGTAGAAGCGATTTAAAATTCGCCGGGTACCGCTAAATCCGTTTTATAGCTGACAATTACGTATTACTTACTTTATTTGGATTTAATTGTTGTTTTTATAATTATTCTTGTAAATGTCTCGTACTAATATAGAACATTCTCCAAAATTTTCAGTAGTAATTGCACAAGAGCTCTAAAATTCTATATTAATTTTAGAGTTCGAGTGCAATTTGTTGCGATTATTTCATGAATAAAACTGTTCAAAACCAAAATTTTATTGTAATTTATTTATGTAAGTACAAATTAGTACAGTTAAACACAAAGTTTTTATAAATATTTGACGACTGAAAGTCATTACTTTTATAATTTTTAAAACATTAATTGTCATTAATGTCACTGAATGTATTTTTTCGTAGCAACGAAGGGCATCTTACGTAATATACTTAACGACGGGCAATTATCAAAAATTATCGATTTAATTCAAATTTCTGTAGATTTCTATTGGTCAGAATCTCCTATGAATGAAATAATCAGTAGTAATTGCACAAGAGCTCTAAAATTCTATATTAATTTTAGAGTTCGAGTGCAATTTGTTGCGATTATTTCATGAATAAAACTGTTCAAAACCAAAATTTTATTGTAATTTATTTATGTAAGTACAAATTAGTACAATTAAACACACAGTTGTTACAAATATGTATTTGACGGTTGAAAGTCATCACTTTTATAATTTTTAAAACATTTGTCATTAATGTCAGTGAATGTATTTTTTCGTAGCAACGAAGGGCATCTGACGTAATATGCTTGACGACGGGCAATTATCAAAAAAGTTATCAGTTTAATTTAGATTTATGTAGCTTTCTATTGGTCAAAATCTCCTATGAATGAAATAATCACCAGAAATGAAATAAAAAATGTTTCAAAAATGAATATCGTGACTTATGTCATCAGATCCCAAGCTTGTCTATGACTTATGTGTTATTGCACTTACAGAGAAGGGTTATTAAGTAATATTATTACATAAAGTATCTTTTATTTGTTACAAAAACGGAAGTTTGTTTAAAAAATAAACATTAAAAAAACTTAATGAAATATTTAAACATAATAACTTTATATTTAATCAGTATCTTCGTCGATACCTGGATAGTCCAGCAACGCTGTTTCACTCAATGGTAGATTTTCATAAAACCCGTTGAAAAGTTGTAGGGATTAAGGGAAGCAAATCAAGAAGATCCTTCTCTTTTTCTTTATTTATTGGCACATCCATCTTATATTTCAATGGGGGAACTAAATTTCCCAACCCATTTCGTCTAATAAAAGACATTTCCTTAAATGGCTCCTCTACATTTAAGGACGATTTTTTGAAAAATATTTTTCTATTTTTCCCTTTTCAATAATTTAGCCATTGCACGTCATGCCAGCGAAAAGTTTCTCCTTGCTCGTCTTTTTTCCTAAACACCAATGGCCCCCTTAACAGAGAAGCAAAATCGAAAAAATCCTTACGGGCCGTCTCCACTACTTCAAATTTTGAACTTGTTGATCTGACCGGCTGATACCATCATGAGGAAGACAAATTTCTATATTCGATCTTTTCTTTTTTTTTCTCGATCATCGAGTGTGCTACATCTATCTCCATGTGGGTATGACCAGGTACCATAAACTTATGATCAACTACTTGCACGTTTACGTCTGACCTCTGTAATATTGACTGGATGTAATCATGGATGAAATGTGTGAATTTTTATTTTGCCCTCCACATGTATCGGAATAAAGCACAACATGGGTAACTTCAGGAGGCAATTCTAGAAACACTTTATATAAGCATGATGCAACCTCATTGGCCCCTCGCTTTGCAGTACATTCGTGCCACATGAAATGCTTTGATTTCCCATTTTCATCCATTACAGTGAGGTTGAATGTCCATAGCTGTCGCTTATAAAAAGCGACAGAAGACTTTAAAAAAGGGGTTGGTAGACATTGCTGGAGATCAAAAGTAAAACATTTCATTCCTTTAGTCTTTTGAGCTAAAAGCTTGTCTTGTTTTTTAGTCTGATATGCCTGTTCTGCAGAGATTATATGATTTTCCTTTTCTATTGCTGCAGATCCTTTATCTGCTCCATCGGTGCATTTCAGTACCATAACAAACTTGTTGCATTTATGGCAAGTATCAGTTTGAGGCTTTTTAAACGATAGATTTAATTTACGAAATTCTGTTCTATAATACAGATACGACATAGTAGGGGTCGCCAACTTCTTGAAAATTTCAAGATCTTGTCTTGATCTTGTCTTGATTTCAAGACAAGTTAAAACCACCCCTTAGGATCATCCTGGTTACGCCTATGATAATATGTAACGAAGAACGCTGCTTAAGGTTGTCCTAGGATTTTGTGCGGCATGCTATTAATTTAATATCAAATATAAAGCAGTACAAAATTAAAAATATCAAAAAATAGACCTCAAATAACAATTAAAAGCACGTAGGTAGGTAATAATAAGATTAAAACAATAATTAAAAATGAAAAGTAAAGTTAATAATTTAAGAATAGAAGGGTAATACAATTTTAAAAATCATACAAAAATTAAATAGAGATATAATTGTTGAATATAAGTTGATATTTATAAACATAGAACCATACCATAAAATTTTTTGTAAATGAACTGGAATGACTGGAATAGTGACATAAAATGTACTAAACCAACACATTGTGTACCAAAACTCAAAAAACGTCGTTTAATGTTATTTGAAGCAAATTTCTTATATCACAAAATTTTAGGTTTTTTACTTATGATACTTTAGTGTCAAAAGTTTGGTTGTTAATTGTATCAAATTGGTACAATCGTACCAACTCTGGCAATGCTGCTTTTATGGTTATCTTCCCATCCTCTGGCATGTTCCGAACAATCTCTTGCACTCACTCCAACTTGTACTATTTCTACATAAGGTTCTCTTTGTTACTTCAAACTTTGTTACTCAAATGTTATTTTTCTTTTAACGTTTAAGAAATAACTATCTCATAACGATGCGGATACGTCACACCGAATTTACGTAAATAGTTTTATTGGCATTGTTATCTCTGAGAGTTATCTTAACTTTAACGCAAACGTTAAAGATAACTTCGGTCATCCATCACATGGCTGATTGTGTGCCCCACTCATTTTTATGGCGTTTAGCTGTTTTTATTCTTGTTAATTATACCATGTATAATTAAAATAAATACCCCATTTAATCATAATAGTTTAATCTTACATGGTTACTACTAATAAAACTAATTACATATTATCTGTTAAAAAAAATCTATTAAAAAACTAATAGTAAAATAAAAACACGGTTTAGATGGCCTAGCTTAGGGTAGACTTATTTAAATTATCAAATATAAATACAAGCTATCTGATATTGATCTTGAACTAGAAAACAGTTCATAACCTCGCATCTATCCAATCTATCGTTTATCTTTGCTACAAAACTCTATAATATGTATATCCATTTGCCGTATTACCATAACCTCATTTAAGGAGCCCTGAAAACCTACCCACGAAAAAATCTAAACAATATATCATATTCCAGCCGTAGAAGGTCATTTCTACTTGTACCAATAAAAGAAGGATAAAATAAAATAGGTAATGATGAAAAATACTGCAATTAATTACCATATCCATAAACTACACCGGTGACCAGGTGTACAGATACATTTTGAACATTTTTCTGAACTAAATGGCGAACCTAATTTATAGTTTAAGTAAATGTTTAAAAGAACTGGTTTATCATTTTATATTAAGATAAATGAGGCTAATCAATCACGCAAATTTTTATTTAAATAATTTATAGAACTGCAAATCTAGATCTACAGGGTAACCAATATATACAATAATTGTTTAATGAAAGTTATTTTAAGTTTGTATTAATAGGCCTGGATCCCGCGTACCAAAAAAAGTTGATTAATAGCAAGCTGAAAATTTGTTAATAGCTTCTTCTTCTCTTCTTCAGGTGCCGTCCTCGTTCCGAAGTTTGGCTATCATCAAGGCTATGCGTATTTTTGATACCGTAGATCTAAATAATTGGCAGCTGCTGCACTTGTACCAATCTCTTAAATTCTTCAACCATGAATGTTTTCTTCTGCCAATGGATCTTTTACCTATTATTTTTCCCTGAATAATTAATTGTAGTAGCTGGTACTTTTGTCCCCTCATTATATGTCCCAAGTATTGCAGTTTGCGCTTTTTAATAGTAAGCGCAAGTTCTTTTTCTTTCTGCATCCTTCGCAACACTTCCATGTTTGTCACTCTCTCTGTCCACGATATTCTCAGTATCCTGCGGTACATCCACATCTCGAATGCTTCTATTTTCCTTGTATCGATCTTTTTCAGTGTCCAAGCTTCCATTCCATAGAAAAGAACTGACAGCACGTAACATCTCATGAGGCGAATTTTAAGATTTAAACTTAGCTCTCTTCCGCATAAAACTGTTTTCATTTTGGTAAAAGTAGCTCTAGCTTTTTCTATTCTGATCTTGATTTCTTCAGAGTTGTCGTTGTTTTCATTAATAACAGTTCCCAGTTAATAGCTTAACGGTGTCTAGTTCGACAAATTTTGATGTTTGAGAACACTGGAACAGGGGAAATTCTAATTGAGGAACGTGATTTTAATTGTGGAACGTGTCATCCTGACAAGTTTATAAGGAATCGTTCAATTAGCTTGTCGAGGAAAGTCTTAGAGAACTCACAAACATGCACCTTCTGGCCTCAACAATTCTGAATGATTCACACAGACGAACCAACATAGACCAAAGACCGACTAGGCCAAGTTCCATAGATTGAGAAATAGCCGTAGCAATCAGGAGACTCGGTAGAATTAGATGGACTATAAACAAATTTCAGCCATATAAGTCTCCAGGGACAGATGGCATATATCCGATACTTTGCATATGGGATTAGAGGTATTGATACTACACATATGCAAGTTCCCGAAAACCAGTTTAGTATGGAGGATCGTACATAAAATATGACAAAAGGCTAAAGTCATATATTTATTTGCCTAAGATAGGTAAAGTACCATGAAACAAAAAGAAGTACTTCTGTTGGAGTGAATGTAAAGAGAGGGATAAACTCCAACAGAAGTAGAAAAAAAAATTATAATGTCATCTAATGGGACAAAAATGAAGAGGTAGAGTGATAGCTTCTCATTGGAGAATCCGAAGTATGACTCTAAAATATGACTCTAAAATGACAAAGTTATACAAAAGTTATAGTTAAACATGATATATCATATAACAACAGTCCTGTTATATGTATGTACAAAAAGATATACCTCTTACTTATACATAGGGTAACTTCTATCAAATGGTTATAGTACGCTCGCTACGTACCACTAAATTGAAACCGACAAATATGGAAAATATATAAATAAATAGGCACAAGCCTGACTAAGAGAAAATACGATAATTAATTAAGCAAAATAAATAATAAAAGTTATAGAAATGAAGCTAATATAAATACCGAAACGATGACCTAGATTAACCGAACAAATGGAATAAAGCGAATAAACAACGAAATATCTGGGAAACAAGCTACTAATATTGCAAAATAAATATCAAACCAATAACGTATAAAAACCTAATTTTCTAGGCTCATTCCTGTGCACAAGAACTTACCGTAGATACAACAGTTTGGGAACCTACTAACCTTATATGTACCTATATCAAACAGCAAATAAATTCAAGCTAAATCTTGAGAAACATAATTAATAAACGTAATACATTAACCAAATGTCTGTGATATGAAATACCATATACAAAAAGTTATTATCACAAACACTCATTATTCCCAAACAATCCCAACTGACTTCTCAAAAGGTTGCTACCGCATACCGGAAAATGAGCAACTTGGTAGTGCAAAACTGAACCTCCTGTATGTCCAGGTGTAAAAAAATTAAAATGAAGCTGAAACGCTACTGCTTGCTCCCAGGTTAACTGACTGGAGCCGGAATAGGTTCCTCTCAGGTGGATGGGGGTCTATGACTTCCCATGTTGTAGTGTATTATTTCCCCAAAAGGCTAAAACAAATATTTCCCAGTCTTAGTTTCAATGTAAAAGTCTAGGAAAAATCAAAGGACAAAAAAGAGAAACTAAGAAGTGGTTTTTAGTATGATTGTAATGTAAAAAGGGGCCATTAACATACAAGAAAAACTTTCATTATTGGATAGTACATGACAAAATTTGACCTTCAGAGCGAAATATGTGACAATTTCAAATTACAGTAAAGAATAAATATGATTTCTTTAAAATAATTAAAGGATACTTATTAGATGTTGCAATAAAATATACAAATATCAAAGATACCTACATATAAATAGCTAAAAGTTAAGGTCAGGATTTGCTCTGAATGAGTATTGTAACAAGAATTATACTTGGCAACCCTGCCGACCGAGTGACAGAGGTTCTCCCGACGGCTGACAGCGGACATGGCGGAGACTGCTCAGGGTTGCCAGATTGGGGGAATTTCCCCCAAATTTGGGGTATTTTTTCTTATTTGGGGGATTTTTTGGGGGTATGCACTGAATGGGGGATTTTTTGGAGGAAAATTTTTTCGCATTGGGGTTTTTTGGGGTATAATTTTAAGAACACATTCCATTGCTTGGCCGATTTTGAATTTCAAGTTATAAACTGTGATTCACAAAAATCTTTGAATATAAATTCATTTACAGTCGATTCTGCCATCTAGTACAAACTACTTAACTTATTTTGTAAAGCATTACAGTTTTCTTCAATAGCGACACAACAAAATTTGGTTTTTGGGCGCTTGATGGTGTATTTAAATATTCATAATGGTACCTATGTGAAACACAGAAAATTGTATCTCCAAGTTTAACTTTATTTACTTTTCTAGAATTAACTTTGAAGAAGGTTATATTTCTGGTGTGTTCAATAATACGCATAATTAATTTAAATTAGTGTTTGTAGACGTATTAATCTAAAAATATGCCTAAAGAAAAGGAGTATACCCGAAAATACCGAGTTGCTTGGGAATCGGATGCGGAACTTAAAGAAAGGTAATCTGTTTAATAGAATTTTAATGGTGTGGGTCATTAATAATTAATTATTCTATGTATGATGGATTGGTCCTGTATCAGAAGATGACACAAAATCATTTTGTGATATGTAAATGGCAGATTTACAATATATTGTATAAAATCTACTAAAATTTACACTGGTAAAATGACACTTGACAGCCAAAAAAGAAGAAAAAATGACAGATGACAGCCCAAAAAGAAGAAGAGATGACAGATGACAGCTCATAAAAAAGAAGAAGAAATGGCAGATGAATTTTGGGAGATTTTTTTAAAAAAATGTCATTTTTGGGGGAATTTGTAGTTCAGGTTGGGGGAATTGTATAAATCGGTCTGGCAACCCTGAGACTGCTTCAAGAGTGCCTGAATTGTACTCCAAGCCATTGAACTATTAGTTTTAATAATGTAGTTTGTTTCTATTTCTTTCGGTGATTATACCGCTCACAGTAAAGTTTGTGCTTATTATTATTCAACCCCGATGTGCAAGGTGCTTCCCATTATTTACAGCTGAAGTTCGACTACGAGCAAAACCCCTATAATATATCCTAACTCTCACACCCTAAACCCTCATCCCCTTATATTGGCGTCCCAACTTTGTGGCTAGGAATTATAGACATTGTTTCGTAAGTGTTAAAGTGCTTTTTAATACCAGAATTTCGCTGTAAGTAGTATTTTAAAATCAATAACCCTACTTTTTCATATCGTGGCGTGGCATGTATTTTGCGCCGATTTTCATGTTTCACCGGTATATATCGATTTTGCATGCACGATCTGAGTACGGGGAATCGATTTCGTATTTCGATTATTCGAATTGATGTTCGCTTACTTGTCGTTCTGCGCGGTGTTGCCTATGTCTAACACTGTTTCGTAGCTCTTCAAATTTTTTCAACATTTTGTTGCCAAATTTAAAATTTTACCGAATTTGCTCGGATTTTAAATTAAAATATAATTATATAACTTTTTTCAATAAAATAACTTTATTGCATATAATTATATACCTTTTTTCAATAAAATAACTTTATTGCATATAATTGTATAACTTTTCAATAAAATAACTTTATTGCATATAATTATATAACTTTTCAATAAAAATAACTTTATTGCATATAATTATATACTTTTTCAATAAAATAACTTTATTGCATGTAATTATATTACGATTTCTCAATAAAATAACTTTTATTGCATATACATATAACTATCTAATTTTTACAATAAAATCACTTTTATTGCCTGTGTCTGTTACATATTTAGTAATATTTGGTTATCTGCTATACTTTGTACAATGTCAAAAGGTAATTCGAAAAATCCTACAGCAGGAGAATGTTCTGCTCCCGCTATGGTAACAATGTCACAAGATCAATTTGATTCATTGCTTTCGGTACTTGCTAATTCTAACAAACAAGTATCTGAAGATATTCTGGTACAAATCAGAGACCTTAATAGAACTCCTACACATACGTCAGGAGGAAACTTCGTTAAATGTACTGCTCGCTTTGATGGTACTGTTAACGCTGATGTTGAAGCTTTTCTCGACAATGTGATCACTTTTAAGGACTGTTCCCAAATAAGTGATGAAAATGCTCTTCGTGGTTTATCCATGCTTCTTAATGCTAGTGCTGCTACATGGTGGCAAGGTGTCAAAAATACCATTCTCACATGGGAAGACGCTGTACAAGCCTTGAGAGATGCCTATTCGAGAAAACTTCCTCCTCATTTAATATTTCGAGAATTATTCTCGCGTGAACAAAATTCTAAGGAACCTACCGAACTGTTTGTTTCTCGTATTCGAGCTTTGCTCGCACAATTACCTTATACCCTAACCGAAGAGGTTCAGTTGGATATGGTTTATGGCTTAATGGCGCGTAAAATACGAAAAAGGTTACCAAGGAATAAATTTCGAGACTTTAAGGAACTTTTAAGGGAATCTCGAGAAATCGAAGCATCCTTAAAGGAAGGTTTAGTTGCTACCGACTCTGATCGTCGACAAAAACCTCAATCGAATGAAGACAAGGATTCTGTTAAACCAAAATTCAGACCAAAGTGTACATTTTGTAAAATTTTTGGCCATACTCAGCCGGAATGCAGAAAATTTAAGCAATCTAATTCTAATGATTCAGTTAGCACCTCTGTACCTCCTAGTCGTCCAAATACGAATCCTAGCACTTCAAATGTACCTTCTCAACGTTCTTCCAGTGTAGTTTGTTACGGTTGTAATACTCCTGGTTATGTTCGCACAAATTGTCCTAACTGTAAAATTTCTGTAAATCCTATTACCACAGAAGCAGCTTCTTCTGTAGAGCTTCTTTTAGCAGAAACTAACAATTTGAATAATCGTCCCCTCCTACCAATAAGTGTCTTAGGTTTGAGTGGTTGCGCATATGTTGATACTGGAGCTAAATGTACTATAGCTGGAATTAGACTTTACAATCATTTTTTAAACAAAGGTCTACACTATATTTCCAAGGAAATAAGTTTAGTGCTTGCTGACGGTATAAGCCGCACGGTAACAGCTCATATTTTTGAGTGTTTGGTTCTCCTATTAGATAGATCCATACCTACTACTTTTGTGGCATTTCCTGAACACACATCAGCTAAAACTCTTCTTGGCATAGACTTCTTAAAAAATGCTGATATTATTATTAATATCTCTCAAATGAAATTCTCATTTGCTGATTCTCCTGATATTCAACATAAACTATTACGGGAACCTAACTCCTGCAATGCTTCAATTAATCTTCTTGAACTTACTCTACGACAGGACGAAGCTTCACAGTTAAATACTTCTGAGCGTAGTACTTTACAGTGCTTGATAAATCAGTACGGTGACGTTTTTATGGAACATAATGAACCTACACCATTTGCTGAGCATTGTATTAATTTAACCAGTGATATTCCAATCGCTGTGCCCCGTTATAGGACAACACCTCAGAAAGCAGAGATACTCAAAAATAAAATCCATCATTTATTGGAAATGGAAATCATTGATGAAAGCGACTCAGCTTATGCTGCACCAACTGTACTCGTTCCTAAAAAAGACGGTACCTTTCGCATGTGCGTTGATTACAGACGCCTCAACGAAATAACTGTACCAGATAGATATCCTCTACCGAGGATGGACGATCTGTTGCATGCCACCACACAGACACTATTTATGACAACACTAGATCTGAAAAGTGGCTACCATCAAATAAGTGTTCGTCCATCAGATCGAGATAAAACTTCTTTTATTACCCCTTTTGGTATTTTTAGATTTAATCGTATGCCTTTTGGTCTACGAAACGCGCCTGCTACTTTTCAAAGGCTTATTGACCGTTTTCGTAGCGGATTACCAAGTATTACTATTTTGGCATATTTAGATGATATTATTATTTTATCTAGCTCATTTGAAAATCATATCAATGATCTAGCTAGTGTGTTTCAAAGATTACAAGTGTTCAAACTGTGTGTAAATAGAGCAAAATGTACTTTTGTGCGCTCTTCAGTAAAGTATTTAGGGCACCTTCTTACGCCCAATGGGATCGCTCCTGATCCAGGGAAGATATCAGCAATTGCTGAAATGCCTATTCCACGCAATGCTAAACATGTTTTGTTATTTTTGCAAACTTGTAGTTGGTTTCGACGTTTTGTGCCAAACTTCGCAGGTATATCCAAACCTCTTTCTGATCTAACTAAGAAAAATGTAGCATTTGTTTGGGGACCGGCACAAAACCAGGCCTATGAAACTCTTAAGAGATTGCTTACGCAAGCTCCCATTCTGCAGCAAGCAACTTTTACAGATACTTTTGTAATTAAAACAGACGCAAGTTCATATGCACTTGGCGCATGTCTCCTCCAGGGGGAGGAAGAAAATGAAAAGCCGATAGAGTATGCAAGTCGCTTACTCACAGCGGCTGAACGTAACTATAGTACGACAGAGCGAGAAGCTTTAGCTATAGTATATGCAATTAATAAATTCCGGGGTTACATAGAAAGTTCGCCTATTATTGTCAAAACAGATCATCAACCGCTAAAATGGTTGATGTCACTAAAATCTCCTACTGGCCGTCTTGCTAGATGGGCATTAGAAGTGCAAAGTTACGACTTACGAATCGAATATGTTCCTGGACGGACGAATCGAATCGCCGATATGTTATCAAGGCCTATCTGTGGTCCAGACACGAAAGATATTTGTGACCTCTGTACTATCGCAATGGATGTACCAACGATAAGCAATAAAAAACTTAGAGAGGAACAGTTGACTGATTTACAGCTTAAAATAATTATTGATTGCCTTGAATCTGAAGAACCTGAATTAGTAGACATCAACCGATATACTGATCGCGGATATGTCATGAATCAAGGAGTCTTGTATCGGTATAATCAGGACCTTGAATGTGAGGATGCTCAGTTAGTAGTGCCTCAAAATAAAGTAGCTGAGGTTTTGAAAGAGTGCCATGACATGCCCATTGCAGGACATTATGGTGTCGAAAAGACAATCCAAAGAATTGCTCTTCGTTATTACTGGCCTACCATTAGGCGAGATGTTGTAAAGCATATAAAGAAATGCATCGACTGCCAAAGGTATAAACCTTTGAATCTAAAACCAGCAGGTCTAATTCAAACTCCTGTGTTGGCACAACGCTTTGAATGCGTTGCAATTGATTTAGTGGGTCCACTACCTGTGACTGAAAAGGGAAACAGATGGATTTTTGCAGTGGAAGATACTTCCACGAAATGGATAGAAATATTCCCGTTAAAACAAGCTACTGCAGAGGAGTGCGCAAAAGTACTAATAAGTGAAATATGTTTACGATACGGCACCCCTCGTAGAATAATAAGTGACAACGGACCCCAATTCGTTAGTAAAATAATGCAGCAGTTTACATACTGCCTAGGTATTCAGCAATCACTCATTCCTGTTTATCACCCTGCCTCAAATCCGGAGGAACGTAAAAATCGAGATCTTAAAATTCAGATTTCCATTTTAGTTCAAAGGGACCATACTAAATGGGATGAAGTGCTACCCAGTATACGTTTTTCTATGAATACCGTACCAAATTTAGCTACCGGTTATTCCCCGGCCTATTTGAACTTTGCGCGTGAGCTACGTACGCCCACAGATGTGCATAAAGACTTACGAGCTATTATCGCGAGTGAAACGGTTATTCCCGAGATAACACCTTACTTGCGCAGGCATACTGACATTTTATTAAGTGCTCGAGAAAATAATGAGTTACGCCAAGACTCTTCGAAATTGTATGCAGATAAACATTTTCGCGAAACCGTTGTGTTTAACAAGGGACAGAAAGTTCTAGTAAAGACTCACATCCTTAGTAAAAGTGATGCAGGACTGTCTTCTAAATTTGCGCCGCGTCGCGATGGCCCATACCTTATCCTTAACCAACTTTCTCCCACCTCGTACGAGTTAGCAACTCTAACGCACCCAGATGTATCGATCGGAAAATACCACGTGTCTGCTCTCCATCCTTTTGTGGAAGATGATTCCGATTCGCCTGTAACTCCTCTACATGAGTTACGTAGTAGAGGTCGACCTTCAACCACGTTGCAGAAAGATGTGGCAGCCAAAAGCAGAGGGGCTATCCCTAAACGACATCCTAAGACAACGCAGCAATCTACAGGTTCTGGTGTACCTGTAACCACAACCAGCGACTCCAGTAGTACCTCGTTGCCTACGCAGATTGATTGTTCCATACAGAGACCCAGACGTTCCAAGCGCCCTCCTAAGCGCTATCAAGATGCTCATGTATGATACCCGAGGTCTGTTCCAAGCCCTCGCTAATAACCAGTTATTCCGTTTTGTATCAGCCATACTCTACGTCTGATCCAAAGGGGGAGGATGTAACAAGAATTATACTTGGCAACCCTGCCGACCGAGTGACAGAGGTTCTCCCGACGGCTGACAGCGGACATGGCGGAGACTGCTTCAAGAGTGCCTGAATTGTACTCCAAGCCATTGAACTATTAGTTTTAATAATGTAGTTTGTTTCTATTTCTTTCGGTGATTATACCGCTCACAGTAAAGTTTGTGCTTATTATTATTCAACCCCGATGTGCAAGGTGCTTCCCATTATTTACAGCTGAAGTTCGACTACGAGCAAAACCCCTATAATATATCCTAACTCTCACACCCTAAACCCTCATCCCCTTATAGTATTACTTAAAGATATTGAAATAATTAAAAGATACCTACTAAATTCACTGAATAAATTTACTAGGAAAATTGAATTGGAAGAAATATTTCATTAGATGTAAAATAATGTAACATGCAATGTCATTAACCTCGTGATGTAAAAAAAATATGTATCTATTTACCGGACCTCTCAGTTTTTCATTACTGTTTTCCTCTATAAAACACTGGGTGGATTCTGGGAAAACACTGTGAACACCATGTACATCCTAGGGAACTTTATTTCCCAATAAAGACTTAGTACTTAAGAGAAAGATTCCGCCATTTGGGTACTGTGACCTACCTATTCCGGGCTCACAAATCAAGTGGTCAGTGAACTTGACGTCTCCCACTAGGAAATGTCAAATTTATCTCAGAACGCGAAGTAATATTTCTCGATAGGTGGCGTATATAGTACGTTCCATCACCGAAGTATGACGTCACGTAAGTAGTCCTTTACGAGAAAATTAGAAAATGTAAATGAGATTAAGGGAAAATAATTATAAAAATAATTAAAGAGCTAATTTCGTAACGTGAATCGTTACAACCAGACCTAACACCACAGTCCGGACTATATAGATCAATAGGCCTATCGTTTTGTTTATTAAAAACGCTGGAAAGGATTATATGTAGGTACGTAAGAGACGAAGAGCTAAAAGATAATCCTCTTATCAGTCGTCAATCTCCATATCAACCTAGTAAATCTACAGACTCAGAGTTGTACGATCTAAATAGACTGATCTTATTTTAAGGTATCGTATGGGAATTTAGAAGAAACCAAGGGGATACTGAGCTCATCAGAAATGAGAACGTTAAGATCAATAACTGGGAAAACACTGAGAGACAGAATACCGAACAAAAGAATAAGAGATCTCTGAAACATACAAGACACAGTTCGGTAGGGAAGACAGAGAAGTTGAATCAGCATGTGACGAGAATGGACAGCGAGAGAATAGCCCGTATGGCCAGAGATTCGAAGCCAACAGACATGAGACCAATAGGAAGGCCCTTTAAAAGGTGGCGAGATAGCTGGCAGTCAACATCACAGCTATGAATACAAGCTCAAAATCGGTTAAGAAGAGGCCAAGAGGCCTAATATAAGAAGGAGAAGAAGAAGGGGCATTTAATAATGTTACCACCATCTCTTTGATAAAGGCAATGAGCAGACGATGCACACTTCCGTTAATATGCAGATGGATAAGGGCATCCCTGGAGAATAGGATAAAGCAACTCTGGGTAAAGCAACTATTCTGGGTAAAGTAACCATCAAATCAAGAGCAGGTAGAGGTTTTCTACAAGGAGATCTGTCATCTCTACTGTCATTTGGCAACCTTGATAGATAATCTAGGCTAATCAAAAATCTGCACACAAGAGACTTCTACTGGGCTGACGATATTGCAATCGTTGTCTGGAAAACGCCCAAGAATGCGATGGAGAGAATATATGGTCAGATCTAAGAACAATGGGGCTACCCACTAACCCAACTACCATGGACGACCATTCGAGATGGACGCGGGTTGCAAGTCAGCCAAGACCTTAGACAAGGAAAAAAGAGAGGACGGGTAACACTCATTTAACACACACGTTCCAAAAGTGAAGCCAGTTTTTGGTTTGTTTGTCACCAAAAACATGGCGGTCACGTCAAAAATAACAATGGGTTGCCAGTAGTGGGTGTTCGTTGAAGGTTAAAATTTCATAAAAAATAAAGTAAATCATCATCATCTAAAATTCGTAATAAAAACATATGTATGTATTGAAACATATGTACGTAATATGAGCAACTTAATAAAACATTTACCGTACACAAATTCTTCATTTTAAATACATTTCATGTTTTTATTTTAAATACTCAATGCATAACAATACCCCAAAGATACGTCGATCATCAAAATCTCTGGTGTCGGTTTGGCTTCACTTTTGGTCATAGGATTACTCGTCCTCTCTCTTTCCTTGTCTAAGGCCAAGACCCACTCCGGGTTGTAGTGCTACCAGAAGGAGAAGAAAAAGAAGAAGAAGAAGAAGAAGAAGAAGAAGAAGAAGAAGAAGAAGAAGAAGTCTGGAAAATTTGCTAGGTGGTGCTTGGAGGAGAATTAGCAGTGTAAATTATATAAACTAACTGTGCTCTTCCAGGGTTAATATTAATATGGTACTTAATAAAAAACCGATGTCCTTCACGTAAAATGCACATAAAGTAAAAGAAAAAACAATCATACCATCAAAACCTTAAAGAAAAATCCATTTTGCGATATTTAGTATTTAAAAAATAAAGTAAAAATTCTGAAATTTACAGTTTATAATGTTTTATTAATAGAACGAATTTGAAATTAATATATCGCTTGACTACATCAATTAAGTGTATTTTTACACAAAACTCAAGGTTTTTTATGTTTGCAATCCTACCTGAGATTTCCTCAAAGGATATAAATATTTAGGTAACATTTCGCAAGTGCGCCTAGTTTTGTTTTAAATTGCGGACCATGACATCTTAAATTATCTGCATCATTAACTCCAAATCATTACGTTGTCGCGATGGTTAAAACACGTACATGAGTGGAATTATATTGACATCGTTTGATCATTTTTATCACAGAATACCAAAGTATATAAATACTACTGATTTTAATCAACCCCCCTAGCCCTATCTCCTATTCTATCGCCGTTTTTTTATCAGTGAAACCAATGTGTACATATTTTAGAGATTTTGACTACGGAAAAAATTAAACAAGATGTAACTTTTTGAAATTTGATTAAGAAATGTTTAATAAACAACATATCAAAAAGTTTTACTCCAAAAGTGAGTGCTTTTTATAGAACAAATGAACTGCGATATTGGTTGTTTTTTAAATAACTACGAAAATATAAATCATAGAAAACCTCTATCATCAGATGCTTTGTGTTTTCTACGTGATTATATGGAGTAGAGGCCTAGACACTTTCCGAAGCTTCTTTAAGAAAACTCGAGGCATTCGAGATGTTGTTTTACAGAGGCATTTTAAGTATTTTATGGGTGGATCGTGTGACTAATGTTGAGGTCCTACGTACAATGGACAAAAAATCTGATATAATTAACACTATCAAAGAGCACAAACTAGAATATCTTGGTCATGTTATGAGGAATGGTCAGAGATATGGCTTGTTGCAACTCATACTAGGGGCAAGGTATTTGAAAAGAGAGGACCAGGGAGAAGAAGAATATCTTGGCTTCAAAACCTGAGAAAGTGGTTTAATACATCGGCAACCGATAAACGATAAAAAAAACAAGTATTCGAATTTGACGTCTTTCAACCATTTATGCTACACTTAGGACCTTCATATTTTACCAAGAAAAACTCTATTATATAAGAAAACAATACTGTGAATTTCATTAAGATCGGTTGAATAGATTTTGCAAAATAAATTTTGCAATCCAGCTTTCGTAAAAAAAATTAATTTTTTCAAAATCTTGCAGGACTGAATATAAAGCAGACAGCAAGTTTAATTTTTTTTACATATAGAAGAATACCGTACCTTTTCAATGTGCAGAATTAAAATCGGTTAACCACTACGGCGGCAGGAATTTCTTTAAATACACATTTTTTTTATGCTTCGCGCAGGACAGCGGAGCATGTTTGCTCTGATTGGGAATTCCAATGACCTTTGATACACAGGCCTACAGTGTTTTTGGTGCCAAAGTGTTTAGAGCTGATTTTAGGTATATTTGGGGTGCTGATTCCGAATATGGCTTTAGTTTTGCCAAATCAGCTCTAGTTTTCAAGATAACGTAGGCCATGCCAGCTCTTATGCATTAAAATACGAATATGCTGATATGGATATACTAAATTGAAATGAAAATCTCACAATAGAAAATACGTATATTTTAAGCCATTTAACTAGATACAATAAAACTCTTTGTACAAGGAAACAGATATACAATTAGTTTTGAGAAAAAAACTAACAAAATAGAAAAAAAAACTTGACGTTACGAAAGCTTCGCTTGCGTGATTTCCTGGAATGAACTTTTAAACAGTCTCTCTTTAAAAATCTGCCATTATATGGGTGTCCCATCTTCCTTTGTAGCGGTCCTCCATGGTTTTTATGTCTTGGTGAAATCTCTCATTTTTGTACCTCACTTGTGTCACTTGAGTTTTCAGGGAAACGGTCCAGGTGGCCGTGAAGATATTGGACTTTGATGCTCATATTACATCCAAGTAATTGGAAGTTATTCAGCAAACGGTTTACCAGCTCGGCATAGTTTTACTTTTGAGATTTCCCAGAAAATTTTTCATAATGTCCACAAATGAAAGCCAAGCTTTTTTCTCTACCGCATTAATTGACCACACAAAAGCCAGATCCTGTGTAAGAAGTCAGATCTCTGGTATATCAAAGATTCCAGCTTTGAGTTTTTCCGTACTTATCTCGGGCAGCTTCCTTCCTATGTAGGCAAAGCATTAGAATCAAGTGCCTTAACGAATTGCTTCATTAGGCCTAGCTTAATACGGAGGAGTTTTAAAAGTTTAAAAATACTTCTCAAGCTGTTTTATTTCCTTATAAAATAGTAATGTATCATTTCTTGCATAAATAAGGCAGAATACAGTGAGAACAACAAATATACTGAGGAATAAGTTTAATTAACAATGTATATTCCTTTGAATAGCATATTCTTCATTATCTCTAATATTAAAACTACTAATTTCGGAATGTGCCATATCCATAAAACTAGAGCTGATACAAAAAAAAACGGAATCCATATTTCCATTTATCGCTACTAATATAGTAAAAATCAGCTTAAAGATTCACGGCACCAAAACAATTTTTTTTTCTCTAGGCCTGTGTAATGATTGACAAATTTTAATTTTTAGTACATTTCGATATAAATAAATAAATTTGTTTATTGCAAAATAAAAACACTTTCTCTGTCCTTTGAAATACCACTTTTTTGGCGAAAACTTTCTTTGTTCATATATTTTAAGTTAGAGAATAAAAGTTTATTATTTTTAAACATATGCAACTGTTTAAACAATATTTCACAAACAATAATCAAATTAGTTTGATTTTTGTGGAATTAAAATATTACAATACAACAAAATATAGTGTAAGAAAATAATATATTAGATAAAGATTAGAAGAAATTTTGGTGGAAATCAACTTGTGTGAATCGAACACGGCTATCCTGCGCATAGCACCAAAAATTAATGTTTATTTAAAAAAATTCCCGACGCCGTGGTAGTTAATGGATTTTAATTTTAAAAATTTGAAATGAGAGGTACGGTATTCTTCTATACGTAACAAAAATTTTAACTTGCTATCTGCTTTATTTTCAGTCATGCAACATTTTTAAAAAAATAATTTTTTTTGCGAAAGCTGGATTTCAAAATTTATTTTGCAAAATCTATTGCACCGATATTAATAAAGTTTACGGTATTGTTTTACTATATTATATAGTTTTTCTGGGTAGTTTAGCATAAATGGTTGAAAAACGTAAAATGCAAATACATACTTGTTTTTTATGTTTTTTTCGCAATTATTGCTATATTGCAAAAAGGGTGACAATTTTTAAAATTTGTAACCAATCCTATATTGTAGGAAATTTAATTACGCAACTTTTATATTAGTACAACTTTTCTCGAAAGTGAATGAAAGTTATAATCAAAAAACGAAGAAAATAATCGAATTTTTCCTTCATTTTTTGACATTTTGATTATTTAAACAATGTTCCGGATATTTTTGAGTGGGAGGATAACCCAATTATTATTATAAGAGTTATTTCCAAGAAATTTGTGCAAAAAAAAATATGAGTCACCTCTCAACGTCCATCTCAAAACAGATGCGCCTGGACTATCTAGCAATTATTATTCTATAATCCTAATATAATATTAATCTATATTAACTTATTAATTTAATAATGCACGAAAAAACTACTAACATTCCTTATTTTTCTTCAGTGGCGTGCGGACAATTCTGGTTCTTCGTCTGGATACAAATTTTTAGAAAATTTATATAGACTTATCTTTCTGGTTATTGTCATGAATCGATATGCTAGTCGATAGTACTCAGTTTTTGCTACCAGATAGCGTAAAAAACCAAAATTCATGAAAAAGCGACATTCCTTGTTTTTCCCCTGTACTCTTCAAATGTACCTCTGCCATATATTGGATCTTAATACAAGGGAGCTCGTTAAGGGGGGTCGAAATCGTCAGATTAAGATAAGTTCAGTTAAGTACATGCAGAACAGTGTATGTATATTTCAAAAATCTGACGGTTTGAGCGAGGCATAAGGAAATGGGTGAGTCACAAAGTTTCACAAGAAAAAAGCAAATATTTCGAGAAATAAACATCAGATCGAAAAACTAAAACATGCCTACCTGTTCAATAATTTTCAAAAATATATCGAATGATACCAAACACGACCACCCATGGAGAGAGGTAAATTTAAAATTTAAAATAGGAACCCCTCAATATTTCGCGAAATGAACATCAGATCGGAAAACCACAACATACACGTATTCAATATTTTTGAAAAATCTATCGAATGGCACCAAACACAACCCTCACGGTGGCGGGGTGGGGGGGTTGCTTTAAAATCCTAAATAGGAGCCCCATTTTTATTGCAGATTTGGATTCCTTATGTAAAAATAAGTAACTTTTATTTGAGACATTTTTTAAAATTATCGAGAGATGGCGTTATAATCGAAATAAACCATTGTTGGAAATGGAAAATTAAATTAAAAAAATTGAAAGTCCCCACTAAAATGGAAAACCTTACTTAACTTTTTTTGGTTTTAGGATCTAATAATCACAACCCATAACGCTCGAGTAACTGCAAATTTAGCATACTCTCCTCCCCTACTATTGTCTGACAATAATAAAAGTACCCGTATAGATTAGTCAAAAACAAATAACAAGAAACTTTTTACAATAATAGCGTTGTGTCATTGCACCTTTGTAACAGAAAAAAAAGGTTGTCAGTATGTTGATTCATTATTTTAATTAGGTACCCTAAATTACTAAACAAAATATACTTTGGTAAAAACACTAAAAAGATTAAGATTTGTTTGTTGATTCAAAAATGTATTTGTCTTGTGTCAGTACAACTAAAATAAAATAAAGTCAATGGCAGAATTAGCTTAAAATGATTGATAAATTAAAAGAACGAAAATAATGAAGCGCAAAAAAACTAAAACTTTCATTAACCAAATAATAATTGAAAAATTGGTCTTTTATACACCTATAATCTGTAGGTACCCTAGTCGACAAAATATTAATATCTATTTATTTTTATTATTATTTTTAAATAATATTCATATTTTAATTTAGACACGATTTTCTTTTCTCAGAAAATTAGGTGATTGGAGAGGTGTGTTAGCAGTAACTGGATGCTGCATAAGGCCTACAGCCCAGTAAATGACAGTTTTGAAGTGTAATTTTTAGGGTAAACTCCGAATTGCATGAAAATTTGGATTTAGGTTCTACTTACCTCCACTTCAAAGTTGAACTTGTGACGTTGGTTGCTTTTACTTGGTGGGTGACAGTCGCCTCTTCTCGTGGGTGAAAAAAGAAGCGTTCAAAATAAGTCCGGAAATGGATAAATTGACTAATTCTAAGCAACTTTTGTTCTACATAGTTTTTTAGGTAAGTCAATACTTTTCGAGTTATTTCCGATTGAAAATGTTTGTTTTTCTACAAAAAACCACGTTTTCAGGCGGTTTCTAGCAATTAACTCTTTAAAAGAGTTTTCACGTTTTGGTTATTTCACGTTGAAAAATTCAGTTTAAAATTTGACGAACAAAAACGTATTTTTCATCAGCTACTACTTTACTTTTGCTGGGTCTATAGACTTCACGGATATACAACTTTTTAAGATTTTTTCTATGCTACATTTTTGCCAAGAATATTGTTTTTTATAAATTACTTAGTTTTTGAGTTACTTGCGAAAAACCGTCTGAAAACGTGGTTTTTTTTGTCGAAAAATAAACATTTTCAATCGCAAATAACTTGAAAAATGTTAACTTATTTAAAAAAACTCGAACGGAAGTTATAGAAACATTCAGATCAATATCATAACAATATTCATTACATTTTATTCCGGACTTATTTTAAACGCGTGTTTTCTTACCCTCGAGAAGGACTGACTCTCAACCCCCAAGTAACAGCAACGAACGGTGCAAGTGCAACTTTGAAGTGGAGGGTAAAAAAAGTTCTTCTCTTCTTCTTCTTCTTCTTCTTCTTCTTCTTTTTATATAGACATTAATCTGTCTGTTTTTCAATGCGCCTCCAGTAAGTTGTCATTCCATCTTTTTCGTGGTCTTTCCACTGGTCGTCTTCCTATTGGGGAACCGTCTCTCGTCGTCCTTACTACCCTATGTGTTGTCATTCGGCTTATGTGGTCGTTCCATTCTACTCTTCTGCTTTTCACCCAGTTATTAATGTTGTCTACCTTGAATCTCCTTCGTATATCCACTCATCATCGATTTTTCGCAATGTTTTCATCTCTGCTGTTTCTAGCATTCTTTTTGTCCTTTCTGTATCAGGTCGTGTTTCTGCCGCGTATGTCATTATTGGTCTGATGACTATTTTTTAAATTCTGCCTTTCACTTTTTTTCCGATGATTTTATTTCTCCATATTGTTTCATTCAGGCATTCTGCGGCTCTGTTTGCTTTATTCACTTAATCTTCCACTTCTGTTTCGAGCTTTCCGTAGCTACATAGTGTATGCCTAGATATTTAAACCCCATGACTTGTTCTATTATTTGACCCTCCAGCTCTAATTTACACCTTATTAGATCTGCTGTTATAACCATGCATTTAGTCTTTTTTGGGGAAATTAACATGTTAAATTTTCTAGCGGTTATATTAAATTCGTGCAGCATACGTTGTAAATCATCTTCACTTTGAGAGATTAGTATTGCGTCGTCTGCATAGCAGATTATTTTAAGTTGTTTTTCTCCCATTTGGTATCCTTTTTTGTTCTTACTTTTTTTATTACTGTAAAAAAAGTTAAAGCCAAATTTTCATGCAATTCAGAGTTGACCCTGAAAATTACACAGTATCGCCGGATTTCCCGTTCATTTATTGGGGTGCTCTTATACAGTTAAACTATTATAAGGGTTATAAGATGCACAAGTACGTATGCTCGCCATTAGTGCGAGAGAGAAGGACGATTAACACAATAAGTCAATCAATTTCGATATAATATTTTTAAACTCATCAGATAATATCGAAGTTTCTGAAAAGGAAATTAAAAACTACTTGCAATCTCCAAGACCTGGACCAGACACACATATTTTATTATGGTGAAAATCATATGTTTTCCCCGTTTTATCTCGGTTGGCTAAGGATATATTGTGTGTTCAAGCGACGTCCGTACCAGTCGAGCGGCTTTTTTCTGAAGCAGCGCTGGTACTAACGAATAAAAGATGCTCTTTATAAAAATATTTGTGTGAACAGATGGATGAAGAGCTCTTTAAAGGATAATATTTGTGAGCTTACAATGTAATTTATCCTATTTCTTATATATTTGAAGAGATTTTTTAATAAGGATACTGAAGAATGACTAAAGAATTATTTTTTTATTAATTCAATCCTTTTTATGTCCATATTTTATCTAGTATTGTATCGATATCCTATCGAAATCAATATCAATACGATATTTTTATAAGAAAGTATTGCCTATATCGATATACGATACGATACTTCATTGGCATAACTAATACAATACTCAATACTTAAAAAGTATCGATATTGTTTCGTATTTTGAAGCTCTACAACCGCACGAGACAGAGACAGATGGAAAGAGTGGATGGAGACCTATGTCCAGCAATAGACGCATACTGGTTGATTATAGCACAGAATAAATAACCACAGAGAAGCGAATCTTACTGTCGTTTCCATTGATTTTGTGGGGACCGAAATATTTGACCTTGTGCACCAGTTACAGAATAGAACTTGATGTTCTAAGGAATAGTCCATTCCAAATGATGTGATATTTTTGACAAGAAGTTATTAATTAAATATGAAATATAAAATTTAACTATAAAATATAAATAAACTATAAAATAAAACATATATAAATATAAAATTTAACTATACACAACTGTCACTGTCAGTCGTAAAAGTGAGGTTGCACCAGTTACGTGACGCATGAGCATGAAATTTATGTTACCGTTTTCGGCCTGAGTTTAGCTTCTGTATGGTTAGTTATTCTGTGATTATAGTAATGGTGAAAACTATTGTATCTCACTATTGGATAAAAATATCGGAAATAGCTAGTTTGTAGGTTTAAGCGTACACCTAACTATAATGTTCTTATTTTATATTTTACTATACTATTAGAATGATGCTAGTTAAGTATAAACCAACGAGCACGAATGTTTTGGCAACAAATATGTCTATAATATTTTAATAGAAGACAACTGTACCCATAATTCAAAC
Organism: Diabrotica virgifera virgifera; assembly: GCF_917563875.1. Classification (NCBI taxonomy): domain Eukaryota; kingdom Metazoa; phylum Arthropoda; class Insecta; order Coleoptera; family Chrysomelidae; genus Diabrotica; species Diabrotica virgifera. Next base: position 167,193,102 of record NC_065450.1, read on the forward strand.
CTTGTGTCCACATAATAGTGGTACTCTGTTTTCATTATCCAGTACATTAGGCGAGAGTCACGCTAACAAAAAATCGCATAGGAATAGTAGTCCAGTAATCTAAGTTTTTCACCTCGCAATTTTTACAGAATAAATCGATTTGCTTGAAAATTTGTGAATAAGTAGTGGATAGTCCAAGGATCAAAATCTATATGAGGCCGAAAGGCGCTTTTACCATGGGGGTAGTTGCCACCCCATCTCGTTGGTGAAAAAGCTTTATTATATTTTGACCACAAAAACTGGTAAAAATTTATTCTAAGCAAAAACTGTTTTTTATACATTTTTTTGATAAAATTAACATTTTTCGATTTATTCGTTATCGAAAGTGTTAGTTTTATATCGAAAAAATCAATGTTTTTAAACAGTTTCCTGCTAATAACTAAATAATTATTAATGTTATCAAAACAACTCTAATTAACAAAAATGTACCTTTTGAACGAATAAAACAAAATGGTTTTATTTAAATTTTCTTTAAGAGTAATAGTAACCGAGCTATACTTTATTATAAGTTAGCTCTTCTTTGTCAAGTGATAAATTTTGGAGTTTCAAAGCCAAACAACGGGAAAACTATGCATTTTTCGAGGAAAAAACTTATAAAAACTGATTTAAATTATTTAAAAAAATTAGTTTCCAAAAAAAGCCTTGAGCTCAAAAATTTAGTGATATGTTGAAAAGAAAAGCAGTTCCTATTTTTTTTTCAGCGAGAAAGTAAGCGGAAATGACCTCCTAATTACCACCCTAATTAAAATTAGTCATTGGCCTTATTTAGTCTTCTTTATTTATGTATTGTTAATGGATTGTCGAAGTTTGACCGGCTTAAAATGATTGGTTTTTAAAAGAATGAAGTTAAAAGCAACTATGTAACGAATTTTTGTAGTTGGCAAAAAAATGCCCTTTTATTTAAAATAGACAAATTAGCATCAAAACACAAGAAAATATTTATATATAAAATACTAACTTTTTTAATTCCCCAGAATTTGGTTTGCGAAAGTTTTTTGTACGGCAAAAATTGAGTGAGATACTGTCAATTAAAACTAATACTAATATTCAAAAACTACTTTTACCAACCATTTCAAAGTCACTCTTTTTTTAAACTGAGGGTTTTAAAAGGATTGATTATTATCAATAGCCTTATAGCTCATGTAAAAACATAAAAAATGCTTTTTTACAGAACTTTCTAATTGTAGGGGAGCAAAGTATGCTAAATGTGCAGTCACTCGGGCGTTATGGGGACCTATTGGGTTGTGAAGAGTAGGTCCTAAAACCAAAAAAAGTTAGGTAAAGTTTTCCATGTTAGTGGGCGCTTGCCATTTTTTAATTTAATTTTCCATTTCTAACAATGGTTTTTTCCGATTATAACGCCATCTATCCATAATTCGAAAAAATGTTTCAAATAAAAGTTATTTATTTTTACGTAAGGAATCCAAATCTGCAATAAAAAATGGGGGCTCCTATTTAAGATTTTAAAGTAACCCCCACCCCACCTCCGTGGGGGTCGTGTTTGGTTTCATTCGATATATTTTTCAAAAATATTGAATAAGTGTATTTTACAGTTTTTCGATGTGATGTTCATTTCGCGAAATATCGCGGGATTCGTATTTAAAATATTAAATTTACCCCCCATCCCTCTCCGTGGGAAGTGGTGTTTGGTATCATTCGATAGATTTTTAAAAAATATTGAGCACATATTTTTTAGTTTTTCGATCTCTCATTCATTTGGCGAAATATTCGCTTTTCTCTTGTGAATCTTTGGAACTCCCCAATTTCCTTACGCCCGGCTCAAATCATCAGATTTTTGAAATATACACATACACTCTTTTGCATGTACTTAACTTACCTTATCTTAATCTGACAATTTCAAGTTTTTTTTTTTGAGGATAGATTTTTTTTTTCGGGTCCCCCTTAACGAACTCCCTTGTGTTAAGAGCCAATATATAGTAGAGCTACATCTGCAGGGTACCAGGTTTCTCCCTATATGCTAATGTTACGCGCTCGAGTAACTGCAAAAATCCCCACTTGGGCTCCCCTACCATAAGGTAAAAAATTAAAAAGTTACGGTTAAAATACCAATGAATTTTTTTGGATATCGCGGAGTTTTTTTGCATTCTGTACGTTAAAAACTTACAAAGGCATACATTGATACTTAAACTTACGTGCATGGAAATCGGCCCACTTAAAAATTTGGTAATTTTTGATGTCTCATATTTTCTAAATCTGTTGGCCGATTTAATTGATTTTTTGAACACGTTTTAGCTCGATTCTTTAGCAATACCACTGTAATAATATTGTTGCTAAACAGGTAAATTTTCATTGTATACCGGGTGTACCAATCAAAGTGTATTTTTTTCTGGAAGTTTGCATCACCCTGTGGAATGTTGTAGCATTTTTAAAATACTGAAATTAAAACCCAACTATAGCCTCAGGTTTTCTTAACATTTTGTTTTTTGATTCATTCGTTTATGTTGGATAATAAAAAAGTTAGGTACTTTAACAAATAGACATGTTCTTCATTAATACACGGTGTTTCTAAATAAATGCAACAAATTTTAAGGGATAATTCTGCATGAAAAAATAATGACAGTTGGCTTTATAAACGTATGTCCGCAAATGTTTCGTTTCCGAGATACAGAATGTTGAATTTTTTCTTACAAACTGACGATTTATTTTATTGCTTTAAAACCAGTTGAGATAAGAAAATGAAATTTGGTAGGTTTTAAGAGATAGTTATTGCGGATTTTTTGACATAAAATTAAGAATGTAATATTCACCATTGGCGTACATACGGGTAATACGATCAGTCCTATTACCCGTATGCGCGCCAATGGTTAATATTAAATTCTTAATTTTATGTCAAAAAATCCGCAATAACTATCTCTTAAAACCTACTAAATTTCATTTGCACACCTCAACTGGTTTTAAAGCAATAAATAAATAGTCAGCTTGTAAGAAAAAATTCAACATCCCGTATCTCGGAAACTAAACATTTGCGGACAAACGTTTATCAAGTTAACTGTCATTATTTTTTTATGCAGAATTACCCCTTAAAATTTGTCGCACTTATTTAGAAACACCGTGTAGGTATTGATGAAGAACATGTCTAGTTGTTAAAGTAGCTAACTTTTTTATTATCCAGCATAATCGAATGAATCAAAAAAGAGAATGTTAAGAAAACCACAGGCTATAGTTGTGTTTTAATTTCAGTATTTCATATAGGCTAGAATATTCCACAGGGTGATGCGAACTTTGAGGAAAAAACACAATTTGATTGTTAAAGAATCGGGCTATAACAAGTTCAAGAAATCACTTAAATCGGCCAACAGTTTTAAGAAATACGATTCATCAAAAATGACCAAATTTTTAAGTGGGCCAATTTCTATGCACGTAAGTTTACTTAACTCATGGAACCATAGAACACAAATACGGATAAGTAGACGTAGATGCTTTAGATGAGCACTCAAAAGGGACTTAACTTCAGGTCTAGTAATAGTATTCCAATAATAGAATATGACGAAGATGATGATGCAAGAAGCGACACAACGAATGAAATTTAACAATAATGTCTTCTTCTTCTTCTTCTTTTTGTATAGATATGACTCTGTCTGTTTTTTCATTGTGCCTCTAGTAAGTTGTCGTTCCATGGTTTTCGTGGTCTTCCCACTGCTCATCTTTCTATTGGGGAATCGTCTCTCGCTGTCCTGACTACCCTATTTGTTGTCATTCGGCTTATGTGGTCGTTCCATTCTACTCTTCTGTTTCTTACCCAGTTATTTTTGTTATCCACCTTGCATCTCCGCAATAATGTGAAATTGTAAAATATATGTGAGATTTAATTCATGTATTAATATTTATATGATTTACAAATAGTTGTAGGTATGTGAAAAAATAATTATTTTTTATTATAAATAACAATTTATTATTGTATTACTATAATTGTAAATATACCTATTTATATTATAGCCTTGTATTATAGCGTATTAGAGTGTTGTATTAATTTTGTGTTTCGATTATCATTACGTAACTCACACCAAATTCTGTTATCTTAATATTTTTTTATATAGTTTGGCAATAAGGGGCTACTTTTAACCCTTAAAAATGGATTTTAAAAGGGTTGAAATATTTAAAAAATATACCTACTTATAGCACCAAAAAATGATTATTCAATTCATCATCACTGAATTTCACTGTTTATAAACTTTTTTTAGAATTCGGAATGCAGGGTAGTTTTCACCATTAAAATATAAATTTTTAAGGGTTGAAATACTCAGAAATTATACCAAGAATATCAATCCATGATTGTCTAAATCATCCGATCGAAATTTTATCCTCCCAGCTTTTTTTTTAATTTGAGTAATCAGGGGTAGTTTTCACCCGTAAACATTGAAAGGGTTGAATTAGTCAATAATTGTATTTAGAGTATAAGACAATCATTATTTCAAATATTGAATGGGTTGCATATGTGAGTCCATATTAAATGAAGTAAAGAAACACAGATTTACTCACAATCATTTAATAATACTTTGACGACCGGTTTCGATCTCTACACTATTCAGATCATCTTCAGGTCGGCGTTACAACTAGCTAAATGATGCCGTTACAAGGGATGCGTTGCAAGTTAATCGATAACATGTTTAAACGTCTAACTTATGCTAATAGGATAGCTAGGTGAGGGACAAGGCAAGCGGACATGCTTCGTAAGTCAAAACATAGTGAAATTTGAGTGGATCCTGAAGGAAGATGTGTGTTGAGAAACAGAGAATGTTGCGTTAGTAATGAGAGAGAAAACGTTCGAGTGGGAATGTTACTAATGTAGCTAAGTACGAAAAAGCTTGATTGTATAAACTTGTACTAATGTGATGGTCTTTGCTCGTAGATGCTTTGAGATATGGGCAGAGGTCAAAGTTAGGAAAATGACAAATGGGAAAATGACAAATAGGAAAATTAGGGAAATTTAGGAAAAATTTTCCTATTTGTCATTTTCCTAACTTTAACCTCTGCCCATATCTCAAAACATCTACGAGCAAAGACCATCACATTAGTACAAGTGTCTACAATCAAGCTTTTTCGTACTTAGGTACATTAGTAACATTCCCACTAGAACGTTGTCTCTCTCATTACTAACACAACATTCTCTGTTTCTCAACACACATCTTCCTTCAGGATCCATTCAAATTTCACTATGTTTTGACCTATGAAGCATGTCCGCTTGCCCTGTCCCTCACCTAGCTATCCTATTAGCATAAGTTGGACGTTTAAACATGTTATCAATGAACTTGCAACGCATCCCTTGTAACGGCATCATTTAACTACTTGTAACGCCGATCTGAAGATGATCTGAATAGTGTAGAGATCGAAACCGGTCGTCAAAGTATTATTAAATGATTGTGAGTAAGTCTGTGTTTCTTTACTTCAATCATTATTTCATTCATCTGAACAAATTTCACTATGTTTAAACTTTTTTATAGACTATGACAATAAGGGGTAATTTTCACCCTTAAAAAATAAAAGTCGCCCGTTGGTACACTGTAGATTTTGAAGTAGAGGGTAAGGTGAACCTAATCCCAAATTTTTATGCAAATCTGTCTAATCTGTAAAAATTACGAGGTTTTGTCCTATTTTAAGCTTCAGTTCTTGGACAATTTATAGCAAATTTCGACCACGACGCTGCATTTTTAAGTTTTAAATCAAGAATTTTTCGTTTTTTTGAAGTCAGTGAACAATAATTTGGAATTATTGTTGCTCTAAAATTGAAGAAACTATGTCAAAAGTGGTTATAAAGGAAAACATGGGAATTTATTATTTTTAATGATGAACAGCAATTCCTAGGCAATTCTTGATATAGTTGTTCCATTTATATATTTGCACAAACGTCATGATTCATTTGCATTCAAGTTAAATCAAAACATTAAGTGACACGTACGTCGATATGTAATATCATTGAGGGATTAATGTAATAACTAAGAAAGGGTTATTATCGGTGGACATATTTTATAAAGTTATATTGTACATTTATATTTATTTATGTTAAAATTTACAGCGTTAAAGTTAAAAATATAACTTGTTGTGAAATAAAAAGAAATGAAATTACTAAAGTTGTAAAAGTATCGATAGAACCTATACATTTACATTAAATTGCACAGTTTCCCACCTTTAGACGTGTGCCAGTTGTCATACTCATCCGATAGGTTTAAAGGTGGGAAAGTATGTAATGTAATGTAAATTTTTATAGGTTCCTATCGATAATTTTAAATCTCTACTAGTTTCATCTTCTTTTATTTCACAACGTGTTGTTTTATATATTTTGCGTTAGATTGCCGGTTATTAGCGCGCTCATCACTGTATAATAATATAACACAATATAACTTTACAAAATAAACACAATATAAGTTAGAGATTCCAACAAACAGAACAGTTCCGATGGAGCGTTAACAGTTGTTTCGTCTTGTGAACGCCCCGCTCCCTAAATTAGTGACAGCCTCACTTTCTGTTATATGCGAGGTCATATATACTTGCCTCTGCACAATAAAGTGTTTTTTACTTCATAATCATGGTCAAAGACCATGAATTGTTTACCATCTGCGCTATTTTCCAATTGATACTTAGTACTTGACGCCATCTTTCAACAAGTCTGTTGACAAATTCACAAAAGTAGCATACGTTGGACGGAGGTAACGGCATTAAAATGAGCTCACTGTCGTGGCGACCGTTCCGTAACACGTTCCGCAAGTATCGCCAGATTCAGAGAACGAATTCCCAACAGTTGCGGAACCGCTCCGGCACTTTTTCGTCTCCTGAATGCGACAATTGTCACTGAAAATGATAAACGTTAAAATTCTTTGTAAAGAAGACAAGAATAAAAAACCGCTAAACGCCGTAAAAATGAGTGGCGCATACAATATTCCAGCTACAAAAGATCTGATATGAAAATTACGTGGAGCGAAAACGTATTTTCATTTTGATGCAAAACAAAATTATAGTTTCATTTTAAAAGATTTTTCCATAATATTAGCTAAATTTGAAGTAAACGCGCAACAAAAGGGTAGATTTGATGCAGTTTGAATTTTGAAACCCTTTTGTGGCGCGTTTACTTCAAATTTAGCAAATATTATGGAAAAATCTTTTAAAATAAAACTAGAATTTTGTTTTGCATCAAAATGAAAATACATTTTCGCGCCACGTAATTTTCATATCAGATCTTTTGTAGCTGGAATATTGTATGCGCCACTCATTTTTACGGCGTTCAGCGGTTTTTTATTCTGGTATCAGGAGTTTTTCAAGTTATATACTAATTAAATGTATAAAGTTGAATGCAATTTTTCTCGATTACACGTTAAGCTTTATAAATGGTCACCTTTGTCGCATTATCTCCCAAATGATCTAGTGTCCATCGAATGTACACTAGATTTTTTTTCTAGTCGAAATAGATTGAATAAAAATATTGAAATAGCCGGTAAATGAACTCGGATTGCCCGTTGCAGATCAAATTTAGGGTCGTAACCACTACAACTACATAAACCATTTCGGGAATAATCGTTAATTGGATTATACCTTTGTAGCTTAATAACTTCTAAACGGCTTAACCGATTTTGATCACTAAATATGAGTTTGAAACGTATTGACGAGTAGTATCTAATGCATCTGAGGTCAAGTATGGAAACTAAAGTTGTTACAAAAATTATTGAGCTTGAAAAACCGTTTTTCCCCATAGGAAATAGATTGGATCATATTTATGAAGCGTATAACTTAAAATTTCTAATTTTCCCGGATATGAGGTAAACAACGTTAGATTCGCCTAAAGTCCGTCTACAAACCCTTAGTTATTGGCGCAATTCGTAGGTTGAAATTTTGAGTAATTGTCGAAAAACCAAAATTTTCAAAGTTTAGTTTTTAAAATTTTCGGCTATACTGAGCCGTGTGTATGTCTGAGCTTGCTCGCTTAGGCACCATTTGAAAGCTTAACTCAACCCTATTGATGTGGTGTATTTGCTATTTTCTTGTTTCTCCTTAAACCTAAGATATATACGCCCAAAAAATTTGCCATTTTGTATCTACCTAGCCCTATAGCTGGCTTGCGGGTAGTCAGAAGTTAAAAATTACTCCGATTCTGAATCGGTCCTCATACCCTCTTGAAACACAGAAAGAAAATTCAGATCGGTGTAACTTTTCCACATACATACATACATACATATCCACAAACATTTTCCCCCTTTTTAAATAAAAATTGAGTTCTAATTCTGAGCTCGGTAACTTTTGAACGGTATAACCAATTTTTAAAATTAAACATACGTTGGAAAGGTGCTATCAGAAGCCGGAAAGGTCGAACTTGAATTTTTGAAATTTTTGGGAGTTTTGGGGACGAGAACGAAAAACAGACCCTAAATGGGAAGGGTCGTAAAATCCACAGCCTTGGACCAAAATGGAGAAGTAATATATGGATGGAAGAGTCTTTTCCTAAACTTTAAGATGGGATTTGGCTCAATTTCAATTCAGTCAGGTTTAGAAAATCGAAAATTTCGTGTACATATACCCAGATAGCACAAGTACGTTTTATGGACATCCAATGGACGTACATCTGTGTACATTGGAACGTCCAATGGACGTCCCGCTAAGGTACAATGGACATCCGATGGACGTCCAACGAATGTCCAGAGTTCACAAAATTGGACGTCCATAGAACGTCCACTACAAACGTACATTGTACGTTGTATTGGAGCTTTCAGTGTACACCTTATGTACATTCAATGTACGTCTTATGAACATTTGTAGGGCACTTTTCAGAAAGCAATCTAGTATCCATAATTTTTTGAATACATAGCAAAAAGCCTTTATAGGAAATAGTTCCTTATAATACTAAACTTATACTTAAAAATATTACACAAAAGACCTTTTTTATTTCTCTTTACTATAACTTCATTATAGTATATACTTTATTATAGGAACTAGGAACTTCATTAATGCACGACTGCACTTGCACGATAAACAGAAAACACAAATATATTACAGGATGTATTTTCATAAAGACGAGATTCAGATAATGACGCCCTAGGAAGCATGCACATTAAAAGAGGTTTAATCTCTGTTCTGTTTCTGTTCCAAACTATTTTTAGAGTCAGTACGGTTGTTGTATATTACAAGCGTGTTTGCCATTCTGTGAATTATCATAAATAAACCCTCCTTGTACCTGCCTAATACTACTTTTCACGACCGATAGCGCGAAGAGCGACAACGTTGTCAAGAGATTCTCATTTAGTTTGTATTGGGACTTAATATAACGGTCGCGTTTTGTGTAAAATATCCATGGACCACAAATGGATGTCCAATGTACGTTGAAATCAAACGTCCAATGGACGTCCCGTAATGTACGTACATAGTACGTCCAGTTTTGGTCCATGGACGTTTGGACTTTAAATGTACGTTATATGGACGTACAACGGCTGAACTGATGTTGATCACTAAACATGAGTTTAAAACGTATTGATAAGTAGTATCTGGTGCATCCAAGATCAAGTATGATAACTAAACGTATTACAGGAATTATTGAGCTTGAAAAACGGTTTTCCTCATAAGAAATAGATTTGATCATACTTATGAAGCCTATAACTAAAAAATTCGAATTTTTCCAGATATGAGATATACACCGTTAGACGCGTCCTGAGTCCTCCTACAAACGCTCAGTTATTGGCGCAATTCGTAGGTTGAAATTTTGAGTAATTGTCGCAAAACCAAAATTTTCAAAGTTTAATTTTTCAGTTTTTCGGCTATGGTGAGAAGTTTGTATGTCTCAGGTTGATCGCTTAAGCACTATTTGAAAGCTTAACTCAACCTTAATTTGGTGTATTTTCGGTTTTCCTGTCTCTTCTTGAACCTAGGATATATACGCCCAAAAAATATGCTATTTTGTATCTACCTAGTCCTCTAGCTGGCTTACGGGTAGTCAGAAGTCAAAAATTAGACCGGTTCTAAATCGGCCATCCCACTCTCTTGAAACATAGAAAAAAAATTCAGATCGGTGTAACTTTTTCTCACACATACATACATACATACAAACATTTTCCCTTTTTTAAATAAAAATTGAATCATATTTCTGAGCTCGATAACTTTTGAATGATATAACCGATTTTCAAAATGAAACATGCGTTGGAAAGGTAATGATGTGTGCTATCAGAAGCCGCAAAGGTCGGGCTTAAGTTTTTGAAATTTTTGGGAGTTTTGGGGACGAGAACGAAAAACAGACTCTAAATGGGAAGGGCCGTAAAATCCACACCCTTGGACCAAAATAGAGATGTAACATATGGATGGACGAGTCTTTTCCTATAATTTAAGATGGGATTTGGCCCAATTTTCAATTCAGTCAGGTTTAGAAAATCAAAAATTTCGTGTGTGTGTGTGTGTGTGTGTGTGTGTGTGTGTGTGTGTGTGTGTGTGTGTGTGTGTGTGTGTGTGTGTGTGTGTGTGTGTGTGTGTGTGTGTGTGTGTGTGTGTGTGTGTGTGTGTGTGTGTGTGTGTGTGTGTGTGTGTGTGTGTGTGTGTGTGTGTGTGTGTGTGTGTGTGTGTGTGTGTGTGTGTGTGTGTGTGTGTGTGTGTGTGTGTGTGTGTGTGTGTGTGTGTGTGTGTGTGTGTGTGTGTGTGTGTGTGTGTGTGTGTGTGTGTGTGTGTGTGTGTGTGTGTGTGTGTGTGTGTATATATAGTGTCGCTTGTAGGTGTGTTGTGCGCCACTGGTAAGAACTACCGTTCTCTGTGGATATCAAAGACATGCCCTATTTCTTATCCTTTTTTAACTTACTATGGTTTCTATGGTTTAATTCTGCTATACTAGCTTCTGTGAGTAAAAAGAGAACTAGCATAAAAATTAATTCGTGAATAATTTCATGCACGTGAGCATGTGCAAAGATAAAATGGAAGAACTATATTTAGTTTTCCAATTTTAATCGAATATTCTTTAGAGTCTCTTAACTTTTCCAAACGTAAGCAGAACACAAAAAGGCTTTCAAAAATTATGTGTACGCACTTCACCTTCTAGATCATAATCATTCTTTTAATGAACAGTTTGGAATCACCTTAACCTATTCAGTTAGAATCTTTAAAGTGCAGGCAGAGTAAAATACATCACTTGAGGAAGGCACTCTGTTGGAATAACTGTAGTGGTATTAACTTTTTACAAACAAGCAACTGACATACATTTAGCAACTGACGTTTATGCAGTAGCTGTCTAGCGACATCTGGCAACTGAAAGTCAAAGTTTTTAACCTAATAGAAATATTAACAATATTGAAAAATATTAAAAATATTCCTAAAAGATATTTAATTGAAAACTTATTGGACAATTTTCCTGGTAACACCTCCATCAAATCTATGAGATCTATCAAATTCTGTTCTGAAGCTATTTCCTTTTGGCATTTTTATAATTAAGTATTTTCTATGGGAAATAAGCCACAATTTTACTAAAAAATGAATTTATTAACATTTCGAAGCCCAAATCGGGTTTCGTTGTCAAAATACAAAATACTATTAAAATAAATAGAAATGTTGTTGCTAAGTAAAAAAATTCTTCTAAAAATTTATTTAATCTGATTCATTTATATTGGCAATTCAGACGTATATTATACATTTTAAAGTAGAAGACTTTAAAATGATAATGATATCGCCAATATTTATGAGTTGCGTTCCTGGGACGACTTTACTAAAAGAAAGTTCATTCGATTACATGAAATCAATCCCAACTCAAAAATATCCGTCGCAAAAAAACCATAGCATGTGATCTGTCTTTAAAAAGACAACCAAATGGAACGATGACAGTAAAATTCTCGCGATAGAGATTCTATAGTAAATCACGAGGGAAAACCAGGAAAAAAACCTCGTGATACTATCCCGACATCGTAAGTATTTGGTCTTACATTTAATTTACCTTCAAAAAGCTAATACCAAATTCTGACTTTAATATGTTTAAATTATAAATAATATTAATAATACATAGATATACAATAAGTAATACTAAAATATAAAATTTGTACTAACTCGATATGTCATTGACTTAATAATCGTGGTATTTTCTTTCTATTGACTTCCTCTTTCAGTATGGGTAACCACGTCCTACTGCATTCTACCGAGGAATTTGCGACACAATTGGTTTCATTTAGCATAATTAGAGCCGCTTCTTTGATTTTTCTCTTTTTACTATCTGATTCTTTCAGGACTATACTTGAATCTCTCCACTGAACTCTATGTTCATTATCCCATGCGTGTTGACATATTTGAGATCTATCAAATTCTCTATTTTTAATATAATACTGATGTTCACTTATTCTAACGTTTAATGGTCTTGATGTTTCACCTAAATAAAATTGTTCGCATTCACAAGGTATTTTATAAATGCAATTCTTTGTTCTTTCTTGCTCATTGTTAGGTTTAGTTTTAGATAGAATAGATCTCAATGTGTTTGTTGTTTTGAATGTTGTTGAAATGTTGAATTTATTTTCTATTGTTTTAAGTTTCTCGGATAGTCCTTTTATATATGGTATTGTTATTTTCCTCGTATTATTCCTTGTGAATGTTGTTGGATCCCGTTCTAAGTTGTTCTGTTCAATTCGATCCAATCTTGTCAATTCCTTATTTATAAACGATAAAGGATAATCATTTAGGGATTATAAGGGCTCTAATTATGCTAAATAAAACCAATTGTGTCGCAAATTCCTCGGTAGAATGCAGTAGGATGTGGTTACCCATACTGAAAGAGGAATTCAATAGAAAGAAAATACCACGATTAGTAAGCAATAACATATCGAGTTAGTACAAATTTTATATTTTAGTATCACTTATTGTATATCTATGTATTATTAATATTACATATTTAAAATTTAAACATATTAAAGTCAGAATTTGGTATTAGCTTTTTGAAGGTAAATTAAATGTAAGACCAAATACTTACGATGTCGGGATAGTATCACGAGGTTTTTTTCCTGGTTTTCCCTCGTGATTTACTATGGAATCTCTATTGCGAGAATTTTACTGTCATCGTTGCATTTGGTTGTCTTTTTAAAGACAGATCACATGCTATGATTTTTTTGCGACTGATATTCTTGAGTTTGGATTGATTTCATGTAATCGAATGAACTATCTTTTAGTAAAGTCGTCCCAGGAACGCAACTCATAAATATTGGCGATATCATTTTAAAGTCTTCTACTTTAAAATGTATAATATACGTCTGAATTGCCAATATAAATGAGTCAGATTAAATAAATTATTAGAAGAATTTCTTTACTTAGCAACAACATTTTTATTTATTTTAATAGTATTTTGTATTTTGACAACGAAACCCGATTTGGGCTTCGAAACGTTAATAAATTCATTTTTTAGTAAAATTCTGGCTTATTTCCCATAGAAAACACTTAATAATATAAAATAAAATAAAATAAAAATGGTATATATTTTTATTTTATATTAGTTTTACTCCTTTGGGTAACGGTCCATTTTTCGTTGGAATTTACCATCTGAACAGACGGGGTCGTGTATTGTAAGTTTTTAAATTCCCTCTTGTTTTCTTCGCTTCAGCATCCATCTGGCTTGCAATTTTTAGAAGCCATGGAGGTGTTACCAGGAAAATGGTCCAATAAGTTTTCAATTAAATATCTTTTAGGAATATTTTTTAATATTTTTATTATTTCTATTAGGTTAAAAACTGTGACTTTCAGTTGCCAGATTTCGCTAGACACCTACTCCATAAACGTCAGTTGCAATGCGGGGATAAGCTCTCGGAGTTTCGTCACTTGAGGCAGAGAGCAGCAAACCTACGTCTCTATGATGATGAATCCAACTAGAGTCGAAAATCGTCGATTTAGAGTGCTGGTTTGCGCTCTCTGAACTAAGTGAAGGTTAAGACAGTTTTGCCTTCGCATTGCAACTGAATAAAAATGGTATACATTTTTATTTTATTTTATATTAGTTTTACTCCTTAAAATAACTAGGTCTATTTTCCGTTGGAATTTACAAGCTGAACAGAAGCGGTCGTGAATTGTAAGTTTTTGAATTCCCTCTTGTCTTCTTCGCTTCAGCATCCATCTGGCTTGCAATTTTTAGAAGACATGGAGGTGTTATCAGGAAAATGGTCCAATAAGTTTTCAATTAAATATCTTTTAGCATTATGTTTAATATTTTTAATATTTAAATTAGGTAGAAAACTTTGACTTTCCTATTTTAAATATTTAAAAATCGTTTTTCTGTTCCCCTGAGAAATTTGGCTTGTTGTCAGTTACGTTATTCTTATTCCGGTCTGGCGATATGCTCTCACCGATGACAGTAAAGGAGAAAAAGATCAGTTCGAAGAATTTCTACAAGTAACACTAGAAAACGTAGGCAGTCGGAAATAAATGATGTAGATGGAACACTTTAATGCAAAATTTGGAAAAAAGGATAGTAACAAACTAGTAGGCTGATATGAAGAAAATATCTTAAGACTGATTGACTTATCGATGGCTTAGTGTGAAAACATCGTATTTGATTAAATTACAATTTTACAGGAGAGGCAAAAAACAGATTTTCTGCATAATATAACCTAAAAACAAAAATTACGTTACGTATTTTTAATTCGAGCACATTGAGACAAATATCTGATATTGGCACAGAGCTAAAAGTGTTAAATGTTGCTATTAAATTGGAAATACAAATGTTAACTATGAAAAACCCGTAAATATCCTTGCAGTATATAGAGCCTTTGTCCAAGTAACTATGATAATCTCATATATCTTGATATACGTGTTTTTCATCTCAAACGAGGTTGTGTTTATTATTATTTACGAGGTTTTCATTTTTCAATAAACAAATCTTTTGATTTAAGTTTCATAAAATGTTCCTATATGCCGGACTACCTTTTGTTTTTCACAAAAAACATTTCTGCAAGTCGAATCCCTCAAACAAACACTCCAAATTAAGTACCAAATTCTTGGTTATAAATATACGTGGTATTCACACTAAATCAAGAGAGCAATTGAAGAGTACAGGGGAAAAACAAGTAATGTCACTTTTTCATTAATTTTGTATTTTCTCGCCATGTGGTAGCAAAAACTGAGTACTATCGACTAGGCTATCCATTTAGGACAATAAACAGAAAGATCAGTCTATATAAATTTTTTAAGAATTTGTATCTAGGCGAATTACCAGGATTGTCCGCACGCCACTGAACAAAATAAGAAATGTCAGCAGTTTTTTGGTGCATTATTAAATTAATAAGTTAATATAGATTCATATTATATTAAAATTAAAGAATAAGAATGGCTAGAATTCCTCTACGAATCTCCTAAGTAGTTTTTAGATACCATAAGAATTAAACCTTTATTGGTGTTTATCTCAATATTTCTAAAATGTGACATTCCTTGTTTTTCCCCTGTACTCTTCAATTGATATACGTGGTTTCTTTTTCCGGCTGTCGAAAATAGTCTAGTGTATTTGGAATTTTTCTAACAGTTGTAAATCGTGAGATACAAGGTTTTCAAACTAAAACCACCAAAATGTCATTTTCGAAAAAAAAAAATGAGATACTAGGTTTTCACACTAAGCCATCGATATGTGACCAGGATTCGTTACTGTAGATATAAATCATCATCATCATCTAGTCGTTATGTTAGGCATCATCTAAGTTTCTCCATGGCTCCCTGTTTTGAACTACAATCATCTCCTTAAAGTTTGTCGCACTTATTTAGAAACACCCTATATTGATGAAGGACATGGCTAGTTGTTAAAGTACCTAATTTTGTTATTATCCAACATAAGCGAATTAATAAAAAAAACAGAATGTTAAGAAAACCTGAGGCTATAATTGAGTTTTATTTTCAGTAATTTATAAATGATAGAATATTCCACAGGGTGTCGTGAACTTTGAGAAAAAATACAGTTTATACACCCGTATACAGTGACAATTTACCTGTTTAGCAACAATTTTATTGCAGCGATAGTGAAGTAAAAGTAAAATTTCTGGTAGCAATAAATCATTTTACCCAAACATTCCTATTTTAATTGCAATTGCGTTAGTGATATGAAATTATCCCTACAATGAAATTATTATTATCTAGCGAAACATAATGTCAAGGTAAATTCATATTGGAAAATAAGAAAATTACTTGATATAATGTTCACATGCATACTTTTATTTTTATTTTTGCTTCGCTGTACAAGACAAATATGTACGATAAAAGCATTTTTTATTTTACTGCCATATTTTAATACGTTCATTATGAATTTAATAATAACATTGAGATTGAAATAATAACATTGGTATATTTATTACTTTTGGAATTTTATTATTTAATTTAAAATTTTAATCAATAAGACATAATCGGCATTAAACTTATAGGTGAGTCAACAGAGAACGAAAATATGCATTGTTTCGGAAAAACTCAAACAAGCTTATATATTTTTAAACTTTTTTTGTTAGTTTATACATTTTAATGTAAAAAGTTCTACTTACAGATTTTTGCTAATTGTTTATTAATTGTTTTAACAATAACAATAATTTTGTATAAATAATTTTAAAAATATCGTTGAATTCATCATTTTACTTAAAATATGTTTCTACTTTGTTTTTGATTATGCTGAATCCGAATATGGCATTACAATTTGAAAATTAAAATTTTTTTAGCTCTTATACAGTATGTCTGCGTAACTAGGGGCCTTATGGGAAACTTTTTTATTGTCAATTTTACGAAAAAGTTATTCTTCATAAAATTCTCTGCATAGTCTGAAATCTAAAACTCAACCATCAGAGATCAAATTTTATCAATTTTATACGAGGTATGTCAAAAATATAAATTTCGTATAAGTATAAAATATCTTTATATTTCTGAACATCAAAAATTGTTATTATAAAAAGTTGTTTAGAATTAAAAAATATGTTTTAATATGCAATTACATCCTTCTAATAAAAAAAAATTGCAAATTTTTCTCAAATTACGGATACCCAACCTCATTTTATTTCAATTATGATAACTATTTTATTATAAAATATGAATTTCGCTTAACAGTTAAGTACCTTTATAGTTCACAATATTTCAATTAGAAGGAAGCAGTTAAATATTAAAACATAGTTTTTAATTCCAAACAACTTTTCTTAATAACAATTTTCGATAGTGTGAGATATAAGGGTAGTTTACTCTGATTACTACTTAAACTGATAATAAAAAAGTTATCAATAGGTTCCAACTTACGCAGACATACTGTATAAAAGCCCAGAAAATATTTTTTTAATATTTATTATTTTTTAAGCTTGTTATTTAATGTATTTTTGGTAAGTTATACAGAAAAAAGTTTTGATGACTTTGTACAAACGTTTTTTTTAACTAATTTTTGTATTACATTTTTTTATCTTTCTCAATTTTCTAATAAAGTAGTCTAAAGTCTAATAATGTAGTGCATTTCAAAGTTTACATCTCAAGCTTTAAAAAACACCTATAAAATTCTAATATATCTGTCCAAACCTTAGTAATACCCTCTTAAAGTGGTAGTAATTCTGTAAAACTACGAAGTTTTCAAAAATTACATTTTTTGAGACGTCGTCGTACCATTTAAATTAAATTTTTGAGATTTTTTTTGAATATTAGAATAATGTCATTTAGTAGTATATTTGAAAAGCAAGTTGTGCAAATTTGAGACTTATATAAGTAAAATATTGTATTAGTTACACTTTTTACAACATTTTTGAACAAAATTCATGTAAGTCTCATTTTCCGCCCACACTGTACTTATGCCCATAGATTTTATTTCTTTTTATTATACTTATAAGATGGCTAATTGTTCTTCTTTCGTGTCCGGTTTGTAAAATTTAATTTGATCCATTAGTTAAAGAATTATATTAACATAACTAAACTGTGCGCTCCGCCGAACGTTAGTATACAGTGCGCCAATGTTTGTGAGAAGGGTGACTTGCGTTATAAATAAAAAATTGTAGAAGCTGTAGATTTATTATTAGAAAAATTTTTATATAAGGATTTTTGTGTAAAATTTTCTGAATTTTTCAATGGTCAAGTAAGTTTTTTTCTAAGATTTTCTAAAGCAACTAATTTCGCAATTCATTTATTTAATAAAAAATGAAGCACCTACTTCTGGAGTAGAACTTTTTGATATGTTGTTTATTAAACATTTCTTAATCAAATCATAAAAATTCCTAACTTGTTCGATTTTTTCCGAAGTCAAAATCTCTATTGACTCCCCTATTATTAAAATGAACAAAATAAGATTGGCAGTTTTTCTGAATCATTTTAATTGTTTACATTAATTTTACACAATTTTGCTTTATTTTGCTGTTTCTGAAGTTGATTAAAAATTTAAAATACGCCAATAATTAAAGAGTATGAATTAAAAATGAAAAACATGCATGTGGGTTATAGAGATTTAAGAAGAGTGAACATTTCAGAAGGAGCGAAGTATGGAATGAAGTACTAAAAAAATATGGAATGCCAATTAACAGAAATAAATCAAAAGTTATGGTTATAGGAGAATACAATACTTTGGAGTAGAATTAGAAGACAATGGAAGACAAGAAGAAGATATCAATAATAGGGTTCAAAAAACGATGAACCTAGACTATGCAATGAACAATAAATTTATAAATAAGAATGAAGTAACAGGAAAAACGAAAATTAATATGTTCATGTCGATATATAGTAGACCAGGGCGCATCGGTAAAAATATTAGTACATTTGGACGTTGAGAGGTGACTCAAATTTTTTTGCAAAATTTGCTTGAAAATAACTCAAATAATAATATTTGAGTTATCCTCCCTCTCACAAAGGTTCGGAACATTGTTTAAATAATTAAAATGTCAAAAAATGAAGGAAAAATTCGATTTTTTTCTTCGTTTTTTTATTATAACTTTAAAAATATTCATTTAAGAGAAAAGTTGTACTAACATAAAAGTTGCATAATTAAATTTCCTACAATATAGAATTGGTTAAAAATTTAAAAAATAGTCATCCTTGTTGCAACATAGCAATAATTGCGAAAAAAACATACAAAAACAAGTATTCGCATTTTACGTTTTTCAACCATTTATGTTAGACTTAGGACCTTCATGTTTCACCCAGAAAAACTTTATGATATAGTAAAACAATATTGTAAATTTTATTAAGATCGGTTCAATAAATTTTGCACAATAAATTTTGCAATCCAACTTTCGCAAAAAAAAATTGATGTTGAATTTTTTTTTTGCATATAGAAGTGTACTGTAACTTTCATTTGCAAGTTGCAAAATTAAAATTGATTAACTACCACGGCGTCAGGAATTCTTTTAAATAAACATTAATTATTGGTGCTACGCGCAGGGCAGCGGATAGTTTGCCCTGATTGGACATTCCAATGACCTTTGATAATAATTGATACATTCTAATTCTTATTACATTTCGATATAAATAAATAAATTTGTTTATTGCAAAATAAAAACACATACTCTATCTTTTGAAATAACACTTTTTTTAGCAAAAACTTTCTTTGTTAATATATTTTAACTTAGAGAATAAAAGTTTATTATTTTTAAACATATACAATTGTTTAAACAATATTTCACAAACAATAATAAAATTAGTTTGATTTCTGTGGAATTAAAATACAGCAAAATATAGAGTAGCAAAATAATATATTAGATAAAGATTGGAAGAAATTTTAGTGGAAATCAACTTGTGTGAATCGAACACCGCTGTCCTGCACGTAGCACCAAAAATTAAGGTTTATTTAAAAAATTCCTGACGCCGTGGTATATAATCGATTTTACTTTTGCAAATTGCAAATGAAAGGTACAGTACACTTCTATATGCAACTAAATATTCAACTTGCTATCTGCTTTATTTTCAGTCCTGCAACATTAAAAAAAAATGAATTTTTTTTGCGAAAACTGGATTGCAAAATTTATTTTGCAAAATTTATTAAACCGATCTTATTGAAATTTACAGTGTTGTTTTACTATATCATAAAGTTTTTGTATTTAAAATATAAAGGTCCTAAGTTTAGCGTAAATGGCTGAAAAAAGTAAAATGCGAATACTTGTTTTTGTATGGTTTTTCTCGAAATTATTGCTATTTTGCAACAAGGGTGACTATTTTTTAAATTTTTAACAAATTACGTATTGTAGAAAATTTAATTATGCAACTTTTATGTCAGTACAACTTTTCTCAGAAATGAACAGTTTTAAAGTTATAATCAAAAAACCAATAAAAAAATCGAATATTTCCTTCATATTTTGACATTTTGATTATTTAAACAATGTTCCGGACCATTTTGAGTGGGAGGATAACTCAAATATTATTATTTGAGTTATTTTCAAGCAATTTCTGAAAAAAAATTGAGTCACCTCTTAACGTCCATCTCAAAACAGATGCGCCCTGGACTATAGGCCTACTACTGTCGGTCGAGGGTCCTAACAGAACGACAAAATCGATTCAATATTAAAATATTGTTATGATCTGCTTCTTATTAATTTTATATTAATTATTATTTATTTGATTAATTATTTAATTGTCGCAAATCATACATAAAAAAATGAATAAAAATCTCAGGGTGCCTTTTTATACTATTAAAAAAAAATCTAAATTATCTCACGTTATACTTATCTTCTCTCGTGGGTTCAGTATCTCTTAGTTGATCCTAATCGGGATAAAATAGGAAAAAGAAATAAAGCAAAATATTAAAAGACTAAGTTTTTCAACCTAATAAAAATATTTGTAAATTAAATATTTTTAAAAGATTTTTAATTGAAAAACTTTATTGGCCCATTTCCTGGTGACAACCTCCAAGGCTTCTACAATATGCAAGCCAAATGGATGCTGCAGTGAAGACTAAAGGGAAGGAATTCTACACTATGCAATTCACAACCCCCGTCTGCAGCGTGGTAAAGTTCCAACGGAAAATGGACCTAGTTACTCTATAGGAGTAATACTAATATAAAAATAAAAATGTATACCATTTTTATTTATTCAGTTGCGGTGCGAAACCAAAACTGTCTTAATTTTTACTCAGATCAGAGAGTGCAGCCAGCACCCTTATCGACGATTTCACCTCTTGTTAGAGGTTCATCAGAGACTGCATAGGCTGCTTTTCTCTGGCCCAGGTAAAAATCTTCGACATATCCATCTCCCACCGCAACTGACGAGATGGTAGTAGGTGCCTAGCGGCATCTGCTAAATAAAAGACTAAGTTTTTCAACCTAATAAAAATATTTGTAAATTAAATATTTTTAAAAGATTTTTAATTGAAAAACTTTATTGGCCCATTTCCTGGTGACAACCTCCAAGGTTTCTACAATATGCAAGCCAAATGGATGCTGCAGTGAAGACTAAAGGGAAGGAATTCTACACTATGCAATTCACAACCCCCGTCTGCAGCGTGGTAAAGTTCCAACGGAAAATGGACCTAGTTACTCTATAGGAGTAATACTAATATAAAAATAAAAATGTATACCATTTTTATTCATTCAGTTGCGGTGCGAAACCAAAACTGTCTTAATTTTTACTCAGATCAGAGAGTGCAGCCAGCACCCTTATCGACGATTTCACCTCTTGTTAGAGGTTCACCAGAGACTGCATAGGCTGCTTTTCTCTGGCCCAGGTAAAAATCTTCGACATATCCGTCGATAAGGGTGCTGGCTGCACTCTCTGATCTGAGTAAAAATTAAGACAGTTTTGGTTTCGCACCGCAACTGAATGAATAAAAATGGTATACATTTTTATTTTTTATATTAGTATTGCTCCTATAGAGTAACTAGGTCCATTTTCCGTTGGAACTTTACCACGCTGCAGACGGGGGTTGTGAATTGCATAGTGTAGAATTCCTTCCCTTTAGTCTTCACTGCAGCATCCATTTGGCTTGCATATTGTAGAAGCCTTGGAGGTTGTCACCAGGAAATGGGCAAATAAAGTTTTTCAATTAAAAATCTTTTAAAAATATTTAATTTACAAATATTTTTATTAGGTTGAAAAACTTAGTCTTTTATTTAGCAGATGCCGCTAGGCACCTACTACCATCTCGTCAGTTGCGGTGGGAGATGGATATGTCGAAGATTTTTACCTGGGCCAGAGAAAAGCAGCCTATGCAGTCTCTGATGAACCTCTAACAAGAGGTGAAATCGTCGATAAGGGTGCTGGCTGCACTCTCTGATCTGAGTAAAAATTAAGACAGTTTTGGTTTCGCACCGCAACTGAATGAATAAAAATGGTATACATTTTTATTTTTATATTAGTATTACTCCTATAGAGTAACTAAGTCCATTTTCCGTTGGAACTTTACCACGCTGCAGACGGGGGTTGTGAATTGCATAGTGTAGAATACCTTCCCTTTAGTCTTCACTGCAGCATCCATTTGGCTTGCATATTGTAGAAGCCTTGGAGGTTGTCACCAGGAAATGGGCCAATAAAGTTCTTCAATTAAAAATCTTTTAAAAATATTTAATTTACAAATATTTTTATTAGGTTGAAAAACTTAGTCTTTTATTTAGCAGATGCCGCTAGGCACCTACTACCATCTCGTCAGTTGCGGTGGAAGATGGATATGTCGAAGATTTTTACCTGGGCCAGAGAAAAGCAGCCTATGCAGTCTCTGATGAACCTCTAACAAGAGGTGAAATCGTCGATAAGGGTGCTGGCTGCACTCTCTGATCTGAGTAAAAATTAAGACAGTTTTGGTTTCGCACCGCAACTGAATGAATAAAAATGGTATACATTTTTATTTTTATATTAGTATTACTCCTATAGAGTAACTAGGTCCATTTTCCGTTGGAACTTTACCACGCTGCAGACGGGGGTTGTGAATTGCATAGTGTAGAATTCCTTCCCTTTAGTCTTCACTGCAGCATCCATTTGGCTTGCAAATTGTAGTAGCCTTGGAGGTTGTCACCAGGAAATGGGCCAATAAAGTTTTTCAGTTAAAAATCTTTTAAAAATATTTAATTTACAAATATTTTTATTAGGTTGAAAAACTTAGTCTTTTATTTAGCAGATGCCGCTAGGCACCTACTACCATCTCGTCAGTTGCGGTGGGAGATGGATATGTCGAAGATTTTTACCTGGGCCAGAGAAAAGCAGCCTATGCAGTCTCTGATGAACCTCTAACAAGAGGTGAAATCGTCGATAAGGGTGCTGGCTGCACTCTCTGATCTGAGTAAAAATTAAGACAGTTTTGGTTTCGCACCGCAACTGAATGAATAAAAATGGTATACATTTTTATTTTCAAAATATTAAAATAAACATACAGAATTGTCTTTTATTTATCAAAATCAATACTCTAAAAATCTATCAAAACTAAAACCTGTGGACACAAATGTCCGAATGAAATTTCTACCACTTAAATTTATTTTAGTTAAAAAAAAACAATTTATCGGTTTGTTCCCGATGACTTTGGTAAAACAAACTAAACAAAACAAATTTATGTATTCGCAAGATTACCTATATTTACTATTTACTTTTTGAAATATTGGAATTTTAATTCATATGCTTTTTACTCAAAAATTTAGTTTCCGAACATAAAAATTTCTTTCACATAAATTGACTGATCTTTTGCTTCACTCACTCTGATGTCTTCTCGGGACACAAAACAGCTCTCCCTCGTTGACTATGTTAAAGGCTACTCATCAAAGCCCTCTCCGTTCTCCAGCTTCAAAACTATCAGCATACCAGCACCAATTCTCCAACAAGCCGGGCCTCTTTTGACACGTACTAGATTCAAAAAAAACTCCAAAAATTCTCTGCTCTCCTTCTCACGATAATACAGAATCAAAGAGGTATTTCGTCTCAATTTGATCTGTCTCTCGTTCCACTTTTCAACACTATTTTCCACTATCAAACAAACCACTGGTACTTGCTAACTATCTATTCACGAAAACGTCGAACTGCTCCTCAGCGATACCAAAAACATAATGACTTCTTTTTCAAACTCTCTCAATCATTCAAACTACCTTTCCCCTTCCAACTTGCCAAGAATCAGAAACAATCTTTTCCATTCGACAAACAAACATTCATGTTCAAAATTATTCCGACCATCCTAATTACTTTCGGGGAAACTCTACAACATTTACTCGTGTTGAACAAAGATATTAGAATTCCAAACTTTCTTTTTAAAGCCACTTTTCTCGAAAATGATAATTACATCCAGCTGTGGATTCTATAGTTTCCGTAGTAAACAAACTTTCTCCATTTTAAACCTAAATACATCGTCCTTTTCACTTTAATTATTCACAAAAGTCTTTAATGTTTCATCGGAAAGCTCATTAAAAAAAATCCACTTACATCCAAACTAAATTCTAATAAATATTTACAGCTCAATATACAGGGTGTATCAAATTTATGTGCCCGCGTTATTTAAAAAAAAATTTAATTTAATTTTGATTTTGCCTTTGATTGATAAAATTGAAAACACAATAATATATACAGGGTGTTTCATTAAGAATTGCAAATATTTTAACTGTCGATTTCTGGGCTCAAAATATTGAGGTTTAACCCAAATCACCTAGTCTAAATATGCTTCCTAAGGGAGCTAAAGCTCTTTGAAGATGGGGCCTTGTAATTAAAGTTTTAAATACCTCCAGAACGCTTTTATTTAGAAAAACGAAAACTGGTAGGCCTATTTATCTTTTAGAGATAAACCGATTCCATAAATTTAGAATTTCTACTACAGGTCATAAGCGTCCGTTTTGGTTAGGGCAATGGTTACTTTATCGCATACCTTTTTTGTCTTTTAATTTTTAAAATTTTTAATACTGGATTATGAAATTCTGAGGAATTTTAGTACTAAAAGGTTCTCTTGCTTTAAGTCGGTAAATTTTTAACACCGTTTTCCGGTAAATTTTTGAGTTTGAAAAAAGATTTCGAAAAACAATTGTTTAGAAAAATAAAAACTGGTATTGTCCTTTTCATGATCATTTTTCAGTGCGTAACAAATAATAGGAAAGAGGGTAAGTCCGTGATAATACACATTTATGACATTTATTCTAACATGACATTTTAGTTAAATCTGACAGTTGTCACATTTTATTTTCAAGTTGGAATAAAAACAAATCAAATGTGTTTCTTGCATTTATAAAATGGTATTTTCTTTGATTTGTATAGTGTTATAAATTATACAGATTATATTTGTAATATTATTATCTAATTAAAAAAAAATTATTTTTTTATTATGGCGCCATCTATCGACAACTAGAATAATCACCGAACTAGAAATAATTACCGAAGTAATCACCGACGTGCCTTTTTTTCTGTCATATACAATTTAATACGTTAGAAAGAAATCGAAAAACTGTGACGCACTGAAAGATGATCATGAGCAAAAGAATACGATTATTTTATCTTTAGAAAAAATTTCAAATCGATTTTTCTAGAAAACGGTGTATCCTACCGATTTAAAGCAAGAGTACGTTTTAGTACTAGAATACCTAACAATGTATTAATCCAGCGTCAAAAATGCTTAAAAGTTAAAGACAAAAAAGGTATGCGATAAAATAGCCGTTGCCCTACCCAAAAGGAACGCCTATCACAGGCACTGGGAATTCCCATTTTATGGAATCGATTTATTTCTGGAAGATAAATAGGCGTACCAGTGTTCATTTTTCTAAAAATAGAAGTGTTCTGGAGGTATTTAAAAAAGGATAAAATGTAAGATTTTTTCTAACATGGCGACTGCTCCCGGGTTAAAGAGCTCTAGCTCCCATAGCAGGCTAGCAGATTTGGGTTAAACCTTAATATTTTGAGCCAGGGAATCTACAGTTAAAACATTGCAAATTATTAATTATTCACTCTGTAGAAAAAAGGCAACTCACTTGGTGGGGTCATTTTCGATTTAATAAAGGTACTTTGAAGTTAAATAGTATCTAAAAAATTCGATCGGTATCATAATTTAAAATTGTTGTTTTCAAACTCGTCGAATGCTCTATAGTAGATTATATGATTATTAACTATTTAGTAATTATTTTTTGCCAATTTTATTAAAATTGGCAACATTACCGATCAAAATATCTAGAAAGTTGCGTCTGAGTTTAGCGAACAGACTATACCACGAGTCAATAATGATGGCTATTATTCCCGAGGAATATTTACGAACCGAGCCGCGTTAGCGGCGAGGGAGTAACATTCCGAGGGAAAGAGAGCCATTATTGCGAGTAGTATACTCTACTTTATCTACGACAAATTAATTAATTTAAGATTTTTAATGAACAACTTTATTTGTTAAAAACATTAAAATTAGTAATAGTACAATTAATAAACTGAATTGTTTGAGAATCATCATTAACTTTAGTAGAGTTTTTAATACAAATATTTACATAAGGTATTAAGGTAGATGCTGTTGCTGTAGCTAGTTCTACAATTTCTGGTGGTGTACAATTAAAAGATTCTTCATTTTCGTCCATCTCAACACAAACTGTCAAATATACTATTCGTTTGACAGTGACACTTTTTGAGGTTGATTATTTTGTTTCCGTGGTGAATTTTGTGATTGTTCTGCCAGAGGGATTAATAGCTATTAATCCCGCATTATTAATCCCTAAGGGATTATTATATGGCATTATATTGCAAACACCACAAGTATAATACATATATTATGTATCAGTCGTAGATAAAAACGTTTAAAACGTATGTGTAGTATTTTCCATTTTATGTATTCTTTATTTTTTCATATTTTTCTAAAGCTATCTTCTTAGTGCATCAATGAAATTTATTCTTTTTATTAGGACAATTTTACTTTAAAATAAATTTATTTGACGTGCCGTTTTCCACTTTGGAAATCGTTCTCAAAATATAAAACATTAAGTAATTAAAGAAATGTTGTTTTTGTCACCTGATAATAAATTTGCAGAAATATACCACTATTAGTCCAGGGTAATAAGGTATTTTCCATGACACTTCAACAGCCAGGGTACTGAAGCATTTTTTCGACAGGTAATACCTATAAGAACAAATTGTAACTATTTCCTGCTTAGGATCTGGCGGCCATTTTTATTTATAAACAATTTAGTGTAGAAAAACGGTATTTTTTCCTTTATTCAAATTAATGGAAAGCAGTAAGACTTATCGTTTTCTTAGTACAAATATCTTCGAGAGAATGGAAAAAGCTTTAAAATGGCGTATTATAAAGTTTAATATAGTCATACAATAACTATTTTAAAAATAAGTGTACAGCTTTCAAATTTGTGTCAAATTAGGGTTCTTTGGTGCTTAATATGTGACAAAAATTTCAAAGCGATTCATTTAATTGTTTATATTTTATTCAAATTGATTAACCCAGAGACCTTTTTTTCAATAACATAAGTCAGAAAAAAAGAATGTTAGAACCATTCTATGGGTATCAAATGAAAGAGCATGAGCCAAATTTTCAAATTGGTTTAAAAAAAGTGAATAAAAAATTCATTTATTATATATACAGTTTAGCTCCTTAGGCCTAGAAGGCCCATGGCTTGGTGCATTTATTATTAATAAATAATTATGCAAAGGTATGGCCAATTTTTCCTTATAAATTTTGTATTTTTTTATACAACAAATTACATATATTTACTACAATTTTTCATCAATTATCATATACATACCATTACTTGGTAGTTGTGCACCTAAAACACGTTAAAAAAAGATTTCTTTGAAAAAAGTTATTCAAAAAGTTTATAAGGAAGAAATGACGATATTTTTGCATAATTACGTATTACTAATAAATGCATTTTTATTTACTTTTTTTAAACTAATTTGAAAGGTTAACTCATGATCTTTCATTTGACACGTGGAGAATGGTTCTAAAGTAATTTTTTTCTGACTTATGTTATTGCAAAAAAAGCTCTCTGGGATAAACAATTTGAATAAAATTTAAACAAATGAATGAATCGCTTTAAATTTTTATCACGTATTAACCACCAAAGATCCCTCATTTGACAAAAATTTCAAAGCTGTATACTTATTTTTATAATTGTTATTGCGAAATTAATTTTTTTGCTGTTTCGACCTTTTTTCGCAATTATATTAACAATAAATAAGTATATCAAACTTTGTAATACGCATTTTACTGCTTTTTTAATTCTCTCGAAGATGTTTCCACTAAGAAAACCAAAGTCTTAATGTTTTTCATTGATTAAAAAAAAGAAAAAGGCCGTTTTTTGACACTAAATTGTTTATAATTAAAATGGCCGCCAGATGCTACGCAGGAAATAGTTACAATTTGTTCTCATAGGTATTACCCGTCGAAAAAACGGTTCAGTACCCTGGCTGTTGAAGTGTCACGAGGGTATATGTTTGTCTTATTACCCTGGCCTATATTAGTACCCTTTCAGAATAATACACTGGTGGACACCGGTGTCTGACACCGGTCTCGCCACCGGCAGCAAAGCATTGTTTTAAACGATCGACTACAGACGGGCCACTTTGACTGTCTAGCTCAAAAGATTTTAGTTGCTCAACAATGCTTTGCTGCAATTGAACACCGGTGGCGGACACCGGTGTCAGACACCAGTGTCTTAGTCTAAAAGGGTACTTAGTATGTTTTAAGAGAACATAATCATATAAAATTAGAGTTATACATATGTTAATATTGAGAGTAAACTAAATGTACGACCAACTACTTACCACGTCGTGGGATAAACCATGAGGTTTTTCTCCTGGGTATTTTCTTCGTGATTTATTGGATCATCATCATCATCATTACATGTGGTTTTCTTTTTAAAGAAAAATCACACGCTATGATTTTTCTGAGGGATATTCTTAATTTAAAAAAGTTAAAGTGAGATAAAATTATATTATTAGACGAAATTTTTACCAAGTAACAAAACCAAAATTCGTTTCATTTATTAATGTTTTCTATTTTAAGAACGATTAGTAAAGTGGTGATTTAAATGTCAAATAAACTTATTTTAGTAGTAAAATTGTGGCTAATTCCCAAGAAAAATAGTAAAATATTTTTTCATTTTTATAATGGTAAATTATTTTAATAAACCTTAAAAAACAAAGCATATGAAATTTTATCTAATTTTCCCGACATACGTATAGGTCTTCCCGCGTATATAAAAAAAAGTTGATTAATAGCAAGCTGAAAATTTGTTAATTATTTAAGGGTGTCTAATCGGACAAACTTTGATATATGGGAACAATGGAACAGGGAAAGTTTTAATTGTGGAACGACTTAAAAATTTGGAACGGTCATACCACGAACACGTCACATGTATTTTGTCCGAGAGAACTTCCAATTGATTTGTTACCCTTTCATTAAACTCTAATGCAAAAATCAGACTGCTATTTATCACCAAATGGGCATTTTAATGAGTGGGACACGTAGAACCGGTCAAATGACAGGAATTATGACAGGTGATAAATAGCAGTCTGATTTTTGCATGAGTGTTTAGTGAAAGGGTAAGAAATCAATTGGAAGTTCTGTCGGACAAAATACATGTGAAGTTTTCGTGGTCTGACCGTTCCAATTTTTTAACCTGTTCCACAATTAAAGCTTCCCTGTTTCAGTGTTCCCATATATCAAAGTTTGTAAGTCTAGACACCCTTAAGCTATTAACAAATTTTCAGCTTGCTATTAATCAACTTTTTTTTCATACGCGGGATCCAGACCTAGTATACAATAATTCACAATTCACAGTCATATTAAAAACATCAAGTAAAGTAGGGAGTTTTTCGCGAAACTAACAATCATCTGCTTTCCGGATAAAACATTTTTTTTCTTAAATTTTATACATATAGTCGGAGATATAGAAGCGGATTTTGTGCGTGATAAGTAATATGGAAAAACTATACGGGGATATGTTGAATTAGTTGTGTACATGACTTTCACCAACGGCTGGAAACCAGAGTTGGGGCCGAGGGTAGTTATAAGGGGTCAAAATCGCGGATTTTATTATTTTTTTTTATGACGCTCATGATCGAGATAGTGCACCAAAATTTGGGAGTAAGTAGGTCATGACGTAACTAAGTAACATCTCTAGGGGCGGAACGCTGCGTGGCCGACAAAGTGGTGGGGGTTGGGGTAAATATAAAAAATATAAAGGGTTTTTTGCGACGTTCGTGATTGAGATAGTGGACCAAAATTTGGGAATAAGTAGACCATAACTTAGTTAAGTAAAATCCCCAGAGCCGGAAACCAGAGTTGGGGATGAGGGTAGTTTTAAGGGGTCAAATTCGCAGTGTGTATTATTTTTTTGTGACCCGGCACAACATTTGTTCCCCACGCAGCGTTCCGCCCCTGGAGATTTTACTTAGTAATGTCATGATCTACTTATTCCCAAATTTTGGTGCACTATCTCGATCAAGAACGGCAAAAAACCCCCATATATATTTTTATACTCACCCCTGCCTACCACCCTTTGTACCCCAAGCAGCGTTCCGCCCCTGAAGATTTTACTTAGTTACGTCATAATCTACTTACTCCCAAATTTTGGTGCACTATCTCCATCATGAGCGCCACAAAAAAAATAATAAGGACCGCGAATTTTACCCCTTATAACTACCCTCGTCCGCCACTCTGGTTTCCGCCTCTGGGGATATTACTTAGTTATGTCATGGTATACTTATTTCCAAATTTTGGTGCACTATCTCAATCATGAACGTCGCAAAAAAACCCTACCATTTTTTTATATTCACCCCTGCCCCACCACTTTGTCGACCACGCAGCGTTCCACTCCTGGAGATTTTACTTAGTTACGTCATGACCTACTTATTCCCAAATTTTGGGGCGCTATCCCGATCAGAGTTTATGGAGTTTATGAGCGTCACAAAAAAATAATAAAAAACGGAATGTTGACCCCTTATAACTACCTTCCTTCCCCACTCTGGTTTCCGGCTCTCGGGATTTTAATTATTTATGTCATGATCTACTTATACCCAAATTTTGGTGCACTATCTCAATCACGAACGTCGCAAAAAAACCCGGTATATTTTTTATATTCACCCCTACCCTCACCCCTTTGTTGGCCACGCAGCGTTGAGCCCCTTGAGATTTTACATAGGTATGTCATGACCTACGTATTCCCAAATTTTGGTGCACTATATCGATCATAAGCGTCATAAAAAAAAATAATAAAATCCGCGACTTTGACCCCTTATAACTACCCTCGGCCCCAACTCTGGTTTCCGGCCGTTGGTGAAAGTCATGTACACAACTAATTCAACATATCCCCGTACAGTGCTTCCATATTACTTATCACGCACAAAATCCGCTCCCAGCTCTTAGACTAATAGACAAATAATTCTAGCATGAGTTGCTTATTAAAATCGTGTCATAGCTAACCTTAAAGGGGGCTGTAGAGGTATCAATATTTCAATCACATTTTTTTGGAAAGTATGGTAGTCTTGGAATGACATGAAATTTGGCATGCGCGTAGCTAACATGTCAAACAAAACAAGTAATATTATGCCGATGTGTGCTTTTACCCTGGGTGTGAGTTTCATTCCGTTTCGGGATTCGGGAGTGTAAGAAGAAACCTTTAAAATAAGTCCGAAATTGGATAAACTGATTAATTCTAAGCAACGCAACGTGTGCTCTATACAGTTTTTTCACTAAGTCAATACTTTTCGAGTTATTTGCGAGTGCATATGTTTATTTTTCAACAAAAAAACCAAATAACTGGAAAAGTATTGAGTAAGTGAAAAAATTGTATTGAACAAAAGTTGCTTAGAATTAATCAGCTTATCCACTTCCGGACTTATTTTAAAGGTTTTTTTTCTCACCCCCGAAAAGGGGTGAAACTCACCCCAGGGTAGAAGCAGACATCGGCACAATATCACTTTTTTTGTTTGACATTTTAGCTACGTGCGTGCTAAATTTCATGTCATCCCAAGTGTTTTTTTTAAATTTAGAGCAAAAACCGTGAGTGAACGTACTATAAACCGTTATTTTTACAATAATTTATTAATAACAAAGTCGGAGCGTAGTTTAAGCTATCACGACTAGCGGCAATCAATTAAGCGTATAAAATACTATGAAAAAGGCTACAAACTTGCTGTAGATAGCGCATTTCGAGCTTTTCGGCGAATAAACTATTATTTTGTTATTAACAAAATAACAACATATTTTGAGTAATCGCGACTAGTCGCATTCGATTCAGCGACCAAAAATACACCAGAGAAGACCTTAACACTATCAATTTTAGTAATTTTTACAAAAGTTATAAACTATTACCGATTTTGCCATATTTTTCTGTTTTTGAAGAACGAGTCAATTAAAAAAAAATAAAATACGCCAATAATTAAAGAATGTAACGTAAAAGTTAAAAAATGTATATGAGTTATAGTAATTTAAGAAGAGGACATTTCCGAATGAGCATTCGCCGACGATTTAGTCATATTGGCCGAAAATGAAAAACAACTACAGAGAAATATGGAGAAGGTGAAAAAGAGGAAGAAAAAATATAAAAAAAGTAAGTATATAATAAGCACGAACCTTCCAATACCTACTTAGAAGTAGAATTGGAAGACAATCGAAGACAGGAAGCTTCTTCTTCTTAAAGTTCCATCTCCTAGCGGAGGTTGGATATCATAATGGCTATGGTCACTTTGTTGGCTGCTGCTCTGAACAGTTGTAATGAACTACAGTTAAACCATTCTCTAAGGTTCCTCAGCCAGGAGATGCGTCTTCTTCCTATGCTTCTTTTTCCTTGGATCCTTCCTTGCATAACAACTCTCAGCAGCTCATATCTCTCTCCTCTGGTAATGTGACCCAAATATTCTAGTTTTCTTGTGTTTATACTGTTCATAATTTCTAACTCCTTATTTAAACGTCGTAGCACTTCAACATTGGTAATCCTTTGAACCCACTGAATTTTCAACATTCTTCTGTAACACCACATTTCGAACGCTACTATTTTTTCTATATGTTGCCTTTTCAATGTCCAAGCTTCCATTCCGTATAGTAATATAGAAAATATGTAGGATCTTAGAGCCCTCAATCTGAGAGGCAACTGAAGATCTTTGTTTGTAAGCAGTGTCTTCATTTTTATAAATGCTTGCCTTGCAGTTTCAATTCGGACTTTAATTTCTTTGCTTTGGTCATTTTTGTCATCAACCCAGGTTCCCAGATATTTGTATGTCTTTCTTTTTCTATTTGGGTTTGCTCTAGTATTAACCTTTCATTTCCATGTTGTGTTTTTGAGACAATAATAAATTTAGTTTTTTTCTTGTTTATTTTGAGTCCATATCGAATGCAATAATCGTTAATTCTATTTAACAATTCTTGTAGCGACTCAAGGGTGTCTGCCATTATAATGGTGTCATCAGCGAATCTTATGTTATTTACTGTTCTTCCGTTTATAGAGGTTCCATCACTTAGTTCCGCTATCGCTTCCTGAAATATGGCTTCACTGTACACGTTAAACAGTAGCGGCGACAGTACACAACCCTGTCTTACCCCTCTCTTTATATCAATATTCCCGGACTCTTGTTCGTCTATCTTTATATTGGCCTTTTGATTCCAATACAGATTGATGATAATTCGTAAGTCTCGTCTGTCTATATCTCTGTTTTTCAATAATTCTATTAGTTTTTCATGTCAGACTCTGTCGAATGCTTTTTCGAAGTCGATGAAACAGGAATAAATATCCAGGTTCATATCTAAGCATCTTTGAGAGAGGACATTAAATGCAAACAATGCCTCTCTTGTTCCAAGTCCTTTGCGGAACCCGAATTGGGTATCATCCATATCATTTTCTAGCTTTCTGTATAATCTTCCATGAATCACCTTTAGAAATATTTTGAGGGTATGGCTTATTAGTGATATTGTCCTATAGTCTGAACAATCTTTGGCATATATTGTTTTAGGTATTGGTACAAAGGTGGACACCAACCATTCCTGAGCTATTTTTCCGGTTTTATATACTTCATTAAACAGATCCAGTAGTACAGGTAGAGTTTCATCATCTAGACATTTCAGTAATTCTGCAGGTATTTCGTCTGGACCTACAGTTTTTCCGTTTTTTGCGTTTCGTATTGCTTGTTCGATTTCCTCCATTATGATCTCTGGTCCCGTTTCGCTATCCATTTCTTCCGGTTCTTGTCTATTATCCTCAAACAGATCTGTTATGTACGCCTTCCACTTTTTTAATTTCTCTTTGACTTCTATAATAATTTTTCCATTTATGTCTTTAAGGCCATCTTTCTTTTTTCGCTGTGTATTTGTGATTTCCTTTATTTTCTTATACATATTAAAGCTATCATGTTTTTTAGAATATTCCTCTATTTCACTGCATTGATTTGTCAGCCAGGTGGATTTGGCCTCTTTTATTTTCTTTATTATTAACCTCTCTATTTCTTTGTATTTTGCCTTATTCCTGCCTTTATGTTTTCTTCTTTCCTCCATTAACTCTAGGATTTCTGAAGTCATCCATCTCTGTTTTTTTCTTATTTTTGTCTGTAATATTTTCTTTCCTGCGTCTACTAACGTTTCTTGTATCATGTTCCATTTGTCATTAACATCTGTTGTCTTTATCACGTCTTGTTTGATTTTCTTTAAGTTATCATTTATTTCTTGTTTTAAACTCTGACGTATAGGTTCTTCTTTTATCTTTGAGACATCGAATCGTGGTATATTTGTTTGTTTCTGGATCTTTTTTAATTTTATCTTTATTACGCCTACTAGTGGATTATGGTCTGAATTTATGTCAGCTCCGGGGTATGTTCTCACAGACTTTATAGTGTTTTTATATCTGGATTTGATTAAAATGTAATCTATCTGGTTTCTTACAATGTGATCTTCCGAATCCACCGGTGATTTCCAGGTATAAAGTCTTCTTTTAGGTAGTTTAAATAATGTATTCATTACTACCAGCTCCTCGCTTTGGCAGAATTCGACAAGTCTGTCCCCCCTTTCATTTCTTTCTCCCAAGCCAAATTCTCCCACACATCCATCCACTTCCAGACAGGAAGCAGATAATAACAATAGAATTCAAAAACGATGAACCTATGGTATGCAATGAACAATAAAATAAATAAGAATAAAATAAGAAAAATAAAAAATTAAGTTATTCAGTCAATACAGGGTGTTTCTTTAATAATTGTCCATATAGTAACTGGAGAAACCTAAGCACAAAATACGAAGATTTAACCTAAAACACTTAAACAAAATAATGTGGTTACTTACTGAGTTACAGGGTGTTTTATCTAA
Organism: Diabrotica virgifera virgifera; assembly: GCF_917563875.1. NCBI lineage: Eukaryota > Metazoa > Arthropoda > Insecta > Coleoptera > Chrysomelidae > Diabrotica > Diabrotica virgifera. The sequence goes on from NC_065450.1 coordinate 167,228,227, forward strand.
TAATTTAAAAATTATTTTTACTCAGCATTTTAAAACTATTCAACGTATCCTTTTCGTAATTGTCAGGAAGTATAGGTACTGTACAAATTACTAAATTATGTTAAACAGACGTTTCTGTCTATTACCAGAGGCGTACGACGGGGGAAAGTGAATGGTTGACCCTCTCCAAATTCTACGCCACTGGCGGAATTGCTATTTTAGTTCAATTTTTGGATTCTCAAATACTTTCTACGAAAATAATATACTCTTCATTCGTAACGATAAAGTCATTAGTTTTCGAGATCTTTGAAGTTAAAAATGAAACGACACGGTTATTTTGATTAATGTATTGTGTCGCTTCATTTTTAATTTCAAATATCTCGAAAACTAATAATTTTATCGTTACGGATGAAGAGTGTATTATTTAAATAAAAATATTGAAAAATAAAAAAATTAAATTGAAATAGCAATTTCGTCAGTGGCGTAGAATTTGGGGAGGGTCAACCTGCCACTATCCCCTGTCGTACGCCTCTGGTAGTAGCTAGAAACGTTTATTTATTTTAATTTAGTAGGGTGTACAGTAACTACACTTTCTGCCAAGTATGATAAGGATACGCCAAATAGTTTTAAAGTACTGGGTACCAAAATTTTTAAATTTTAATCATATGAATCACACCATAAATTAATCAAAATAACTGTGCCGTTTCATATTTAACTTCAAATATCTCGAAAACTAATGACTTTATCGTTACCAATGAAGAGTATATTATTTACGTAGAAAGTATTGGAAAATCTAAAAATGGCACTAAAATAGTAATTCCTCCAGTGGCGTAGAATTTGAGAAGGGTCAACCATTTACTATCCCCTGCTGTACGCCTCTGGTAGTAGCTATAAATATTTGTTTATCATAATTTAATAGGCTGTATAGTAGTCGCACTTTCTGTCAAGTATGAAAAATATACGTCGAATAGTTTTAAAATGCTGGGCAAAAATAATTTTTAAATGTTTAGATAAAACACCTTGTAACTAACTAAGGAACCACATTTTATTTAAGATGATACAGTAGCGATCAACAGGTAGCCAAAACGCCTTCCAAGATTGCGGCTGCAATTTTGAATATTTTTCGAGATAATTGGCACACGTATTCGTAATATAATAAAGAATGGCGGTACAGAGCCCAATTTGAAAAATATATTAATATGTGGAAATTACTCTGTAATTAAATACAATATTACAAAACGAGTCTGTACCACCATTAAGAAGAACAAAAAAATACACTTTCTTCAAATAAACTTTTTTATCCGATGCCTAGATTTTGTGTCATTTTGGAACTACTAATAAAATAAAAAATTTTAGTATGTAGTTCCAAAATGACACAAAATCTAGGCATCGGATAAAAAAGTTTATTTAAAGAAAGTCTATTTTTTTGTTCTTCTTAATGGCGGTACAAGTTCGTTTTTTTAATATTGTAATTAATTACAGAGTTATTTCCACATATTAATATATTTTTCAAATTGGGCTCTGTACCGCCATTCTTTATTATATTACGAATACGTGTGCCAAATATGTCGAGAAAATATTCAAAGTTACAGCCGCAATCTTGGAACGCGTTTTCGCTAACTGTTGATCGCTACTGTTTCCTCTTAAATGTTTTATGTTAAATCTTCGTATTTTGTGCTAAGGTTTCTCCAGTTACTATATGGACAATTATTAATGAAACATCCTCTATACAGGCCTGTATCAACCTTAGGTTGCGAGTCGTGAGTTCTAACAGACAAAAGAATAAAACACAGGCACTAGAAATGAAATATCTAGATGCGTTCGAGGAGTTATCAATAGAGGTAGACTACGGAACATTCAAATAAGAGAAGATTTGCCAATAGAGTCAACATTAGAATATACAGAAAGAAGGCAACTCAGTAAGTGGTGTCATCTTTAGAGAATGAAGAAATTATAAAACCGGTGAAAGTTGTTTGGCAGACACAACGTAAAGTGGAAGGAAAATAGGTAGACCACGACAAACATGGAATATAACCATAGGAAATATCATCGAAAAAAGTGTACCAACATGAATAGAAGCGAGGCTGCTGACTAGGGATGGCGGTTTTTGACAAAACACCGGTTTTCGGTTATACCGGTTTTTTTTGCTTACGGTTTAACCTGGCGGTTATAACCGGCCAACCGGTTTTCAGTTTTTTTAATCCAATAGGTTACAAAGTTACATTTACAATACACTTTAGTTTGCGATACTCCATTCGACTCGATATCAATATGATCAAAATTAGTACTATCGAAAGAACATGTATTACTTTTAACACGTTTGTATATTTGTAGAATAGGTACATTTTAACTCATTTAATACTTCCTGTATCAGTGTATCGTTTTGAAAACGTAGCGAAATTCTTGAAGATTCGTATTCGTAATCAGTAATTCAATATTCATAGTCAGAACATTATTTTGGTAATCAGGAAAAAGTCACTCACCCACTTTCAATGTCAAGAGTTAAGTGTGAAAAATAGATGATGTTTGCCTCTAATTCAACTAGATCACTTCTTATGTAAATATTATGATCACAAATACCTTTTCAAGGAAATATTATAATAAATCTTAATAATTGTTTCTGGCTGATATGAGATTGCAGTTTTAGTTTGCTTCTGTATTTTATAAAATAAAATAAAATTTGAATTATGGTTTTGTTTGGAATAATTACTTGAGAATAATAATTTATGATTGGGATCCAAAATAATACCTAACCTAATCCTAATCACCGTAAAAACCTAATAACCGGTTTTTATTTTAAAAAGAAAAAACCGGTTATAACCGGGACAATAAAACAACCGGTTATTGCGAAGTAAAAAAACCGGTTTTAGGTTTAAACCGGTAGGTTTTTCCCATCCCTACTGCTGACCATAAATAAGAAGGAGTGGTTCAGATTTGTACATAATATAAATCTATAGTAGAATATTAATTAAGTTTACAAATAAGATTATTTTGATATTAATATTAAAATCAATGCATGTGATTGGTTTTTCACAGACGTGATTTGTCGAGTAACTTCAAAAACGTAACTTAAAAATATTGACAATATCATTTTGAAATCATCTATTTTAGAATGTATAATATATGCCTGAATTGTCAATATGAATGAGTCAGATAAAAGGTAAAATTAAATTATATTAGAAGAAATTTTTACATAGTTATAAAAATAAAATTTGTTTAATGCCTTCTATTTTGAGAACGATTCCTGAAGTGGAAATCGAAACGTCAAATAAACTTATGTTAAAGTAAAATTGTGGCTTATTCTCAATAAAAATAGTAAATAATTTTTTCATTTATTTGAAGGTAAATTATTTTAATAAACATCAAAGTAACAAAGCACATGAAGCTCTAGCTAATTTTCCCGATTTACCCAATTTACATATTTATTCAAAACAATAATCGTACCTTTGGCAATTTTTTTCTCCATCGTCGCGCCACAATTCACATTTATATGAACGTCCAGTAAACTCGGGAGCTAATTATAGTCCGTTCGCTAAACTCAGACACAACTGGCTAGTGATTTTAGTAAGTAATTTTGCCAATTTTGGTAAAATTGGCAAAAAATAATTACTAAATTGTTAGTAACTTTGCCAATTTTTGCAAAATTGGCAAAAAACAAAAACATTACGGACTAAAATCTCTAGCCAGTTGTATCGGAGTTTAGCGAATCGACTATACCACACATAGAAATATTTTTGCGAAACTAACCATCGTTCGTGTTTTCTTAACCATCTTATGAACTAGTTAATATCGATATGTATCTATCTTCTTCTCAAATGAAGAACTATTGTATCTTCATTACTTTTCATCACTACAAAACCCCTCTTGACAGCAATCACAAAAGTGTTAGCTAATTTTTCAAAAGTTATAAACAGTTACCGATTTTGACGTATTTTTCTGTTTTTGAAGAACAAGTTAATTAAAAAAAAAATGAAATACGCCAATAATTAAAGACTGTAACATAAAATTCAAAAAATTTATGTGAGTAAAATTTGATATTTTAGAATGAAGATTCGCAGACGACGTAGTCATATTGGTCGAAAATGAGAAACAACTACAAATGGAACTACAGGAAGAAAAAACAAAAAAAACAAATATAAAATAAACACGGACCTTTCAATACTTAGAAATAGAATTGGAAGACAGGAAATAAATAACAATAATAGAATTCAAAAAAGTAGGCGGTGAACGGGTGAACAGTAAATTTATAAATAAGAATGAAATAACAAGAAAAACAGAAATTAATTTGTTCAGTAAATATTCAGGCCTGTATCAACCTTTGGTTGCGAGTAGTGGATTCTAACAGAACGACAAAAGAGTAAAATAGATCCACTAGAAATGAAATATATGAGATGCGTTCGAAGAGTTATCAATAGAGATGGACTACGAAAATTTAAAATTTGCAAATAGAGTCAACATTATTATATACAGAAAAAAGGCAACTTAGTTATTGGTGTCATTTTCAGAGGATGGAGAATACAAAACCAGTGAAATAGATTTGGCAGGCAAAACGCAAAGAGGAAGGAAGAATTATCGAAAAAACGGTAACAACATGAATATAAGCACGGTAACTGACCATAAATAAGGAGTCGGTCAAATTTGTAAATAATGTAAATCTATAGTAGAATAATAAATAAGTTTGCACCCCCTCCGTGGCTCAGTGGTAAGAGCGCCTGCCTTTGGATCGAAAAAATCCGAAAGGTTGTGGGTTCGAATCTCACCAGGGTCAGAAATTTTTCATTTATTATAAATTAATAAATGAATATAGTTTCTGTCCTTGTGGGATCGGTATTCACCGGAGGGACCGCAGACGTTCGGATACAATTAGCGTCTATTTGCAAAGACAATGACGTCGACTTTGCAAAGTAACAAGACACTTACTCAACACACACACTACACATGACACTAGGTACCTAACTGTTCAAAATTACCGTACCTACCATGCCAGTGGCCATTAGTTGTCGAGGCATTAGCTAAATAAAAAAAAATAAATAAATAAATAAGTTTGCAAATAAGATTAATTTTGATATTAATATTGAAATCATTGCATGTGGTCTCTTCAAAGACAAATCACATGCGATGAGCGTTACTCAAAATTATTAATAATATAATTTGAATTCATTTAATTTAAAATTGTGTAATATCTATTTGAATTGTCAAAATGAATGAATCAGATAAAATTAATTTAGTAGAATAATTTTTTACCAAAAAAAAACAAATTTTTTAACAAAAACAAAATTTGTTTAATTTATTAATTTTCTCTATTTTGAGAACCATTTCCGAAATATCCGAATTGGAAATCGAATATTGAAATAAACTTGTTTTAAAGTAAAATATTGGATTATTCTCAATAAAAACAGTAAATTATTTTTTAAGTAGTTGTATAATGGTAAATAATTTTAATAAACATCAAAGTAACAAAGAAAATAAAACTTCTGCTAATTTCCCCGATATATAAAATTTACATATTCATAATTTTGTAAACGATAAACAATAATCGTACCTTTGGCAATTTTTTTATCCATCGTCGCGCCACAATTCACACTTATATGAACGTCTAGTAAACTTAGGAGCTAATTACCACACACAGAAATATTTTCGCGAAACTAACAATTTTTTCTCGCAGTCGGTGTTTTATTAACCATCTTATGAACTAGTTAATATCGATATATATCCATCTTCTTCTCAAATCAAGAACAATTGTATCTTCATTACTTTTCATCACCACAAAAACCCTCTTTGAGAGCAATCACAAGTGTTAGCTAATTTTTTAAATGTTATAAACGTTACCGGTTTTGACGTATTTTTCGGTTTTTGAAGAACAAGTTAATTAAATAAATAAAATACGTCAATAATTAAAGAATGTAACGTAAAATTCAAAAAATTTATGTGAGTAAAATTTGATATTTTAGAATGAACATTCGCAGATGACGTAGTCATGTTGATAATGAGAAAGAACTACAAATATATATGGAAAAGATGAAAAAAAAGGAAGAAAAAACAAAAAAATCAAATATAGAATAAGCACGAACCTTCCAAATCTTAGGAATAGAATTGGAAGACAATGGAAGACAGGAAATAAATAACAATAGAATTCAAAAAACGATGAACTTATAGTATGCAATGATCAATAAATTTATAAATACGAATGAAATAACAAGAAAAACAAAAATTAATTTGTTCAGTAAATATTCAGGCCTGTATCAACCTTTGGTTGCGAGGCGTAGGTTCTAACAGAACGACAAAAGAGTAAAATAGAGCCACTAGAAGTGAAATTTATGAAATGCAGACGAAGAGTTATCAATAGAGATAGACTACGAAAATTCAAAATTTGCAAATAGAGTCAACATTAGCAAAAAGTTAAATTCGACATTTGCAAAAAAGGCAACTCAGTTATTTGAGTCATTTTCAGAGAATGGAGAATACAAAACCAGTGAAACAGATTTGGCAGGCAAAACGCAAAGAGGAAGGAAGAATTATCGAAAAAAGGGTAACAACATGAATAAAAGCAAGGACCATAAATAAGAAGGAGTGGGTCAAATTTGTATGTAATGTAAATCTATAATAGAATATGAATTAAGTTTACAAATAATAAGATTAATTTTGATATTAATATTGAGATCATTATATGTATTCTCTTCAAAGACAAATCAGATGCGATGAGCGTTACTCAAAATTATTAATAATATAATTTGAATTCATTTAACTTAAAATTGTATAATATCTGTTTTCAAATGTTCTCAAAATTATTAATAATATAATCTGAATTCATTTAATTTAAAATTTATTAATTTTCTTTATTTTGAGAACCATTTCCGAAATTTTCGAACTGGAAATCGAATATTGAAATACATAAACTTCTTAAAAATTGTATTGTAACATTGTGGGCTATTCTCAATAAAAACAGTAAATTATTTTTTCAGTAATTGTATAATGGTAAATAATTTTAATAAACATCAAAGTAACAAAGAAAATAAAACTCTTGCTAATTTCCCCGATATATAAAATTTACATATTCATAATTTTGTAAACGATAAACAATAATCGTACCTTTGGCAATTTTTTTCTCCATCGTCGCGCCACAATTCACACTTATATGAACGTCCAGTAAACTCGGGAGCTAATTACCACACACAGAAATATTTTCGCGAAACTAACAATTTTTTCTCGCTGTCGGTGTTTTATTAATCATCTTATGAACTAGTTAATATCGATATGTATCCATCCACTTCGCAAATGATAAATTAACGCTCGCGTGTTGATTATCCGACGCGTTAATACAACAAACTGATGTACTTAATCGGGTCCTTTTTTAAAACAAGCGGGTACTATAGTGGTCGGAAGTGAGTTGATTGAGATTGCTCGAATGGCATGGGTGCAGTGCAAGGAACGCAGCTAGGAGGCTGGGTTTATAGGGGATACTGAATGAAGTCTGCAACAACGCTGCTGTTGCGTTTTGAGTTGTGCGGTTAAATGAGATAAACAAAAAATTCACCGCTCAGTTCAATTAATTTAATTAATGTTATTTAAATCCTTAACGAAAAACTGTCCCTTTTTATAAAGTACACTCCTGGCCAAAAAAATCGGGACACCTTCAAAATGGGTTATTTTTGATGTGTCGAATCTCCTAAACCTGTTGACCGATTTTAGTGATTTTTTCAATATATTATGGCCTTATTCTCTAAGAATATGGATGTAGTAATAATGTTGCTGAACAGGTAAATGTCATTGTATGCCGGGTGTAACAATAATACTGTGTTTTTTCCTGAAAGTTCGTAACACCCTGTGGAATATTCTAGCATTTAAAAAATATTGAAATTAAATCTCAATTGTAGCCTTAGCCTTTCTTAACATTCTTTCATTCCTTTTTGACTCATTCATTTATGTTGGATAATGTAAAAGTTAGGTACTTTGACAACTAGCCATGCTCTTTATCAATACAGGGTGTTTCTAAATAAGTGCGACAAACTTAAAGGGCTAATTCTGCATGAAAAAATAATGACAGTTTGCTTTATATACATATATGTCCGTAAATGCTTCGTTTCCGAGATACTGGATGTTGAATTTTTTCTTACAAACTGACGATTTAGTTATTGCTCTAAAACCGGTTGAGATATGCAAATGACATTTGGTAAGTTTTAAGAGGTTTGCAATTTTTAAAAGTCATGGAGGTGTTTTAGGTGTCATGGAGGTGCAATAAGTTTTCAATTAAATACGTCTTACGGATATTTTTAATATTTTTCAATATTTTTAATATTTCTATTAGGTTGAAAACTTTGACTTTCAGTTGCCAGATGTCGCTAGACACCTACTCCATAAACGTCAGTTTCAATGCAGGGATAAACTCTCGGAGTTTTTTCACTTGGGGCAGAAAGCAGCAAAACCTACGCCTCTCTGATGATGACTCCAATTACAGTCGAAAATTGTCGATTTAGAGTGCTGGTTTGCGCTCTCTGTACTACACTCAACCAAAAAGGTACGTAATATCAATAAAAATGTTAATTCAGACAACAAATGCAATACTTAAAATTTGTCCAATTCTTGGTTTTATTGGGACAACAAAACGATGTTCATCAATTCATTATTTTCGTTCGTTGAGCCAATGTATTGCGTTTATTGAATGGATGAACATTCATTATGTATACCATAATATCACTTTATTGGTATTACGAACTCTGTTCACTGAGTCAACGAACACTATTTATTGATATTACGAACACTATTTATTGAGGTCAAAACGGCAAACAGGTGTATGTTTTCAAAAAACTTTTGATAGTGTGTAAAAAAATAATTTTATTATCAGCTGAGTACTTTCGACACATAACTTGCCATCATCAGAGCTTCCTAAAAGGACATTTTAAGATAAAATTTTTTTATATAAAAAATGAGTGAAAAACTTACGTCCTCTTATAAAACCTTCATAGAAGAGCAATTGCTAAACGACACAATAAAAAACATGGATACTGGGCAAAAGCCACAGATATAGGGTATAATAACCCTTTAAAGTGAATAAATTCACATCTAAATTCTTTTATTAATTAATAAGACAACATGGATAAGTCAAACCATTTTGAGGCCACGTGAAACACTATTTATTGAGCCCAATATTTATTGAAACAACAACGTGGTTAATTGACCGACGAAGACTATTCGTTGTGTCAATAACAGTGTTATTTCTCCTAACGTATTTCGTTTATTTTTACAATTATTTCAATTTATTGTTACAATTAATTCCGTTCATTCCCACAATAAATACGGTTTTTCTTACAAGCAATTCTATTCATTCTTACAATCAGTTTCGTTTATTTCTACTATGAACGTATTTTATATTAATAATTACTGAATGCAATAGCCCATTGTATGATATTAATTGATTAATAATAATTTTTTAAATCCCCCTTTTTTTGTCCTTAACCTAAAGGACTTTACACTGTGTGATTTTTAATATGATTTCACTTATACAGTGTACTGGAATAAGTGATACACTCTCCCCACCCCCTTATTAACTTATTTATGTTTACAACATAAGCAAAACTCTCGGACAGGTCGATTTTTAAAATAATCAAAGTATATTATAACATCAATGTTTCGAACTTTACACGATTCCTCTTCAGGTGACAGGCGCGGCGTAACTTTGATTTTTTAATGGGAAAGTACGTCATGTGATAGCTTATTTAAAAGCGTTTGAAATAGTGATTCCAAAAATGTATAACAGTTTAATCCTTTTTGAGAGCGCAGGTGCAAAATTTCGATCGAATTCTTTTTAAACGCATTCATATTTTTTTGAAATTCTGAGAAAACTAATAAGTATTTTTGAAAAATTTAAACGCAGAATAAAATATTACATTATTACCGAGGGCAGAAAGTCCCTTAGAATAAACAAAAAGTTTCTGTTGAATGGTATGCCTATTTCAAATTAAAAATCATACTAAATTTTCTCTTTTTCACCCCTGTGACTTATTAAAATAATCATTATAGAGGTTCTCAGGGACTTCAGACCTTCGATAATACTGTAATATTTTATTTTGCATTTAAATTTTTAAAAATAATAATTAGTTTTCTCATGATTCGAAAAAAATTAATTAATTTAAAAAGAATTCGACCGAAATTTCACGATAATAGACACACAAAAAGTTTCTTCTATTACGGACTACACTTGAAAACGAAATGCAATTATTATTCGGCACTTCGGTAACACAGAGAAGCTAGGGGTATCACGATAAGGAAAAGCCGTTAACTTTCAAATGGTCAAGCAAAACATTTATTGTCTCAACAACTACGATTATTGTCACAATGCACGCATGGATTGTGAGTATTAATGCATTCGTTGTCACAACAATCAATTTACATCTATTCAATAATCATATATTACTCTATATTAACAACATTTGTACATTGTTTTAATGAAATCTGTACGTTGTCACCATAAACCAAGGTAATTGCTACGAAATCAAGAACGTGAGTTGCTGCCAGAATTAACAGTATTTATTAAATATACGAAACTAAGTTATTGGCTGAATAAATTGAGTGTTATTGATTAATGTACTCTAGTTATTCTCACAATTATTATTCAATCATTGTGACAATAACCAAATACATTCGTCAATGTCTAAAAGTTCGTTAAAACAACAAACTAAATTGTTGGGACAACGAAATACTATTCAGTAATCACTGTTAATCAATATTACGAACTAAATTTTTTTGAGTGTAAGTGAAAAATAAGATAGTTTTGCCTTCGCATTGCAACTGAATAAAAATGGTATAGATTTTTATTTTATTTTTATATTAGTTTTACTCCTTTGAGTAACATAGGTCCATTTTCCGTTGGAATTTACCAGCTGAACAGACGGGGTCGTGAATTGCAAGTTTTAGAATTCCCTCTTGTCTTTTTCGCTTCAGCATCCATCTGGCTTGCAATTTTTAGAAGCCATGGAGGTGTTACCAGGAAAATGGTCCAATAAGTTTTCAATTAAATATCTTTTAGGGATATTTTCAATATTTTTAGTATTTCTATTAGGTTGAAAACTTTGACTTTCTTCAAATGGAATTTGCGATGCAATGACATAAATATGAGAACTGGCACAATTATTATGGTGGAACCAGTTGTTTATTTTTCGGGTCTAACTAGTTACAATGATATTTTGCAAAAAATTATCTTGTATCGCAGATTTAAAATGCGTTTATCTCGAAAACAGTTGAGTTTAGGGAGATGAATGTAGATAGTATACCTGTATTAAGTAAAAATATAAAGAGAAGAAAAATTTTGATTTAAGAAGTATGTTGAGTGGGGGAAAGACGTATGTGGCGCCCTCTGGTTAATACATCATTTTTGGTGGAGAATTTAGATTTCTCATCCCAAAAAACCCCGCTTACCAAATTTCGTGTTGTTATCCCATGCCTGTCAGGAAAATATATTCAAGAATAAGTAAAATAAAAATTTAACTTTGACACCCTGTATTTCGGTTATTATCAATTTTTGTACTAAGTTAAGTTAGCTTAAATCGACCTATTTTACCCTCAGGAATCTACGGTTGAGCTACTGTCCATTCTTTACCAAACACCCTTTATTTATAGGAAAAGACCCTTTAAAATGTTACAGTCATGGAAACATTGACATAAATTGTTTTAAATTACATGGATGTTTTAAATAATCCTAGATTAAGCACCGAGCATCATTTAACCGTCACATGAATTGGGCACGTCCTGAGGATCAGCTACAACACATATTGAATGGTCGATGGAAACTGAATGGTAACGGAAATCTTGAAAGAAGTCAGAACCCAACTGTCAGTACAACCGGAAATACCAATGTGTACCAATTGTTTCTATAGCCAACAATATGGGACTTGATGAAGTTAAAACAACAATAGCAAACATCACTATGTTGTGTTTAAAAATTTTAATAAAACTATCTTTGAATGTCTAAGGTGGAACCTTTTTTTCTGGGTTCCCGAAATTGACATTCTCAGCAAAATTCAGCTTGTTGGTACGATTTTTAGCGGTTGAGTGGTATTTTTTTCTCTGCCGACTAGACTATGAAGTATTTTCGATAAATAATATTAGGGGAGTGCAATTATTAGAACGAAAAGATACAATGTTTCGGAAAAAATCAAACAAGGTTATATTTTTCTAAAACTTTTTCTGTTAGTTTATAAATATGTTAAAGTAAAAAGTTCTACTCACAAATTTCGCCGCTAATTGTTTATTAATTGTTTAAACAATAACAATTATTTTGCAAAAATAATGTTAAGAATATGGGTGCATTCAACATTGTATTTTGATAAAAAGTGTTTTTATTTTAGTTTTGATTATGCTGAACCCGAATCTGACATTACAAATTGCCAATTCAAAATGGCGGATTCAAAATGGCGGATTTTTCCTAAAAATCCTTAAAAAACGTGTTTGTTTACATATATGTGGATATTTTTGAGAGGTTGCTGAACCTGAATCAAATTTTGATAATTTAAATTATAAAATGGCAGATCCGAAATGGCGGATAATTTAAAAAAATAGTTGTAAAATTATAATTTCTTTACAAAATGTATTTATTTCTACATATATTTATTTTTGAGAGCTTTGATAAACCTATATAATATATATTCAAAAATGACAGCTTTATAGCGTTAACAAATTGTTATCTTAATAATTTTTCTATTGATGAACAAAATATGTATTTTTTTGCTCTTAATATGAATCGTTTCGTTCGCTCTTAATTAAATTCGGCCTTGTAATGATGTAAAAATTGTGCTTCTACCTTTTCAAAAAATTGTTGCAATGGGATCATAAATAAAAAAGTTATTCTAAGTAAATAGTCCAGAAAGCCACTGCGCATCCGCTAGGAAAAATATTCTAATTCGGATTTTTTTCACAATTTTACTCATAAAGGACTCCTTTTAACAAATTTGCATGTTGCTAGGACCAAAAAATGGTCAAAAATTTTTTAAATGTTTTTTTTTTGTTTTTTTCCTAAAATTATTCTTTTTGCATGGAAAAAAGTTTTTTTAGGTTTTTTGGATCATTCCAAACAGAAAAGGTCTTCAGTGACTTTTCTCTAAAAATGATAGTTTTTGACATATAAGAGATTAAAAATTGAAAAATTGCGAAATCGGCCTTTTTTAACCCTCAAAAACTATGTGAAAAACTGAAAATTTGAATGTTGCCAAGGTAGGTGGATATTCTTTAAACATCGATTGATGAAATTCCGAAGAGTTTTTTGCAATACAGTATTCAGAACTCCTTTGTTTTTTAATTGCTAATCAAGCGTGCGCGACACTATTTTCCACAGACAGTATGGTGCAAATGAAAGGAATAAATTCGTTATATCGTAAACCGGCGACTTTAAGGAAAAATCCCGAAACCGCTCGATTTTTATTTTTAAGTTATGATATTGTGGCATAGTGACGTCATCCGTCTGGGCGTGATGACGTCATCGATGATTTTTTTAAATGAGAATAGGGGTCGTGTGGTAGCTCATTTGAAAGGTTCTTCAATTCTCTATTCAGTAATGTAAACATTTACATAATTATTTGTACAGGGTGTCCTTCTAATTCTTTTTTTGTCAAATAATTTAATTTAATAAAATTTTTTTGGATACTCCGTATAAATAATTATGTAAATGTTTATACTACTAAATAGAGAATTGAAGAACTTTTCAAATGAGCTAGCACATGACCCCTATTCTCATTTAAAAAAAATCATCGATTACGTCATCAGGTCCAGATGGATGACGTCACTAGTATACCATATATGCCACAATATCTTAACTTAAAAATAAAAATCGACCTGTTTTGGGATTTTGCCTTAAAGTCGCCGGTTTACGAAATAACGAATTTATTCCTTTCATTTGCACCATAATGTCGGTGGAAAATAGTATCGCGCCCGCTTGATTAGCAATTAAAAAACAAAGGAGTTTTGAATATTGTATTGCAAAAAACTGTTCGGGATTTTATCAATCGATGTTTAAAAAATATCTACCTACCTTGGTAACATTCAAATTTTCAGTTTTTCACATAGTTTTTGAGGGTTAAAAATGGCCGATTTCACAATTTTTCAATTTTTAATCGCTTATATGTCAAAAACTATCATTTTTAGAGAAAAGTCACTAAAGACCTGTTCTCTTTGGAATGATCCAAAAAACCTAAAAAAAACTTTTTTCCATTAAAAAAAAATAATTTTAGGAAAAAAACAAAAAAAAACGTTTAAAAAATTTTTGACCACCTTTTGGTCCTGGCAACATGCAAATTTGTTAAAAGGAGTCCTTTTTGAGTAAGATTGTGCAAAAAATCTGAATTAGAATATTTTTCCTAGCGGATGCACAGTGGCTTTCTGGACTAAAAAAGCTCTGCATATTCTAAAACTTTAAATGCAATCATAAAATATCAATTTTTATCAATTTTCTATAAGATATGTCAATAAATAAAAATTTCAGTTAGGAGTAAAATACCTACCTATATTTTTCATAATACTGAAAATTGTTATTATGGAAAGTTGTTCTGAATTAAAACCGATGTGTCAATATGCAATTATTACACTCTTCTAATCGAAATATTGTGAACTATAAAGGTACATATTTATTGCGCGAAATATAATTGTTTTACATACCTCGTATAATATTGATAAAATATAATATTTTATATTTGCGTATTAAGTGCACATGCACATGCTCCATGCACAGCTATTTATGACGAGTAACTTTCTTCATAAAATTAATAATAAAACAGTTATCATAAATAATAAGTGAAAATTTAATGATGTTTGGTATAATTAATTTGAAACAATATTAAAAAAAAACAAATTTTCGATTAGAAGGATATAATTACATATTGGAACATAGTCTATAATTCTAAACAACTTTTCTTTATAAAAAATTTCGATATTGTGAAATATAAAGGTACTTTACTCTTGGGTGAAATTCATATTTTTTGGCATACCTCGTACAAAATTAACAAAATTTGATATTTGATGGTTGCATCTTATGTTATATACGATGCAGTGTATTTTATAAAGAATAACTTTTTTTCGTAAAACTGATATTAAAAAAGTTATCAATAGGTTCCAAGTTACGTAGACATACTGTATAAGAGCTAAAAAAATTTTTTTTGTTAAACATTTACTATTGTTGAAGCTTATTATTAAATGTATTTTAGGTAAGTTTTACAGAAAAAAGTTTTGATCACTCTGTATATACATTTTTTCAGCTGGTAATTTTCGGTTTTTGTATTACATTTTTGTTATATTTCTTAGTACTCTCAAAAAGGAATTATTTATTTCATTTTTAAACTAAAATAATTCAGTGTTTTTTAAAGATTACATCCTAAGCTTTAAAAAAATATCAAAAAAATTGTATTAGATTTATTCAAACTTGTGTAATACCGTCTTAAAATGGTGGGAATTCTGTAAAACTACGAAGTTTTCAAAAATTACATTTTTGAGACATCGTATTATTTGAATTAAATTTTTGAGATTTAAAATGGTTGAGATGGTTTTAAAATGGTTGAGAGGTAAGTTGTGCAAATTTGAGAGTTTTATAAGTAAAAGTGTATTAGTTACACATTTTTAAATCATTTTTAAACAAAATTCATGTAAGGCTCACTTTCCGTCCACACCGTACTTATGTTCATAAATTTTATTTCTTTTTATTACAACCATAAGATAGCTTATTTCATCTTCTTTCATGTCCAATTTGTAAAATTTCTTTTGATCCATTAGTTAAAAAATTACATTAAAAAACTCAACCGTGCACTTTTTCCAACGCTAATTTACAGTGAGCCAATGTGTGTGAGAAGGGTGACTTTAGCGTTATAAATAAAAAATTACAGAAGCTAGAGATTTAATTTTAGAAAAATCTATATATAAGGTTTTTTTTGTAAAATTTTCTGAATTTTTCAATGGTCAAGTCAGTTTTTTTCTAAAAATTATATTTTCGGAGTTATTTAAAAAAATATCTAACTTCGCTGTTCATTTGTTTAATAAAAAATGAAGCACCCACTTCTCGAGTAGAACTTTTTGATATGTTGTTTATTAAACATTTCTTAATGAAATTACAAAAAGTTTTATCTTGTTTGATTTTTTCCGAAGTGAAAATCTAAATGCACTCCCCTATATGTAGTATTCCTTACAGAAAGCTGTATTGTTAAAAAATTAATTATTGTTTGCATTTGGATCTGTTATATTTTTTGAACATCTAAATGTATCATAAAAAACCATCCGCTTGGGATAATATACGTCTAGTTTCACATTTTTAGTCTAGGTTTCCTGGTTTTAATACACCCAACCAAACTTATATGGGATCTTCTGATATTTTTTATTATTTCGTGCGAATTTAAAAAAACCAACACACGAAGTCAAACAATATTTATTTTAAAGCAATTTAATAACAAATACATAACAGTTAAATAAAACAATAAAATATTTAAAAAACAAATTGAAACTACTTAGTTGTTTTAAAATCAATATCATAAAAAATTTCAATAGAAAACAAATAATGTTTAAATTGTTTTTATTTATTTTTTGTTTTTTTTTTGTTTTTGGTAGTCAGTGTTATCACCTCTATACTAAATTTACAATCAAGATGCAGTAGAAATAAACAAACCAAGACACGTTACATGCTACTAGGAGCACTACCGAATCATAATTTACAATGTATAAACTTTGGAAATCATGATTTGGGATTTAGTATAGTCCTTAAGCAAGTTTTAGTTTGCCTGGTCACGCTCCTAATCAAATTACACCAATAATTAACTACAGGTTATCAACATACCTGTGAGCAGTTAAAGTTGATTGAATTCAAATTAAAGTTTTTTTGCGGATCACAATTCCTCTCCAGAACATTACACTTCTCCTTTTATATTTGTGAACAGATCTGACAGTTTTCATTCCTGCTTGTTTTCCTCGACCTCTAAGTACACGATTTCGTATGTCATCTGATTTTACACAAATCCTGACTTTTTCTGGAAATAGCACATTTTGTCAATTTCCAGTATTCCAGTTTTGGTGGTGAAGACACCAATTTAGGCGATCAATCTTGTGCTGCCTGGATAACTCGGAAACCCATAACTGTCTCCTGCTGTATACTTCTTGGCACGAACTCTTCTTCTTATCGTTTCAACTGAAACAGTTACACCTGTAGCTTAAAAAAGCTGCCTTTGGAGCTACAGGTGAGAAATGGTTGGGTGTCTTCCAGCTGATTGGACAATTAAATGATCGTGGCGAACTGTTATTACTTTTTGGCGACTTTCCCTTGCTTTATTTTTGACCTTTCCTAGTTCCTCTTGCCTAGCATAGGTTTTGGACAGAATGCCCTCAGTTACGCCTAGCTCTGCAGCTATGTCCCTCTGAGAACATTACTTTCTCCACGAGACCAATAATCTTTCCCCGTTGTAAGTTCTATAACCTCACATGAGGCATATTTTCGTTTTTGGACCCAATATTTAGTTTATTTATTTTCGTTTAATTTGCAAATCAAGCAAATAACCTATATACTCTGGGCTAATTAGCAAAATAAGATCCTATATATTAATAATATAGGTAAGCAAAGTCCGTAGATAGTGTGCTACTTTTTTTTATAAACAAAATGGCGCCGACAAATCGTATTTTTTTCAAGTATTGCTCTATAACTCCGAAGATTTTAAATTTACAACAAAAACACTCAAATGAAAATTCACCGCAATTAAATTATGCATAGAGATATGTTTATCCCGATTTTCTCCGACGAAAATTTTCCTCAGAAAATGCGGGTTTTCCCAACAAAATCTATAATTTTCAAATAAAGTTTTAGGTAAGTAATTATTAATTAATAATTAAATAACTTAGTGACATCAAAGCTTTCTTAGTATATATTGTAATTCCAGAAGCCAGTGAAAATTAAACGAATATTTTAGCAACAATTCAATTGTTAATTAACCATTTACGATCGCAATAATAACCAAAATAATCATGATACATTGATCAAACTTATAAAGATCATAAAGATGAGATGCTTATTTAATATTCTATCGACAAAATATAAATTTTTCGTTTTTTTGGATAATCTTTAAATTTTGAAAAAAAAATAGTTATAATACGCTGGTCTAATTAGTAAAGTACAAAGAAAGGTTACCTATCAGCAATTTTACTGCTGTAATCGAATATTATGATCCTATATATTAATAATATAGGTATGCAAAGTCCGCAGATAGTGTGCTACTTTTTTTATTAACAAAATGGCTCCCCCAAATCGTGTTTTTTTCAATTATTGGTCTATAACTCCGAAGATTTTAACTTTACACCAAAAACACTCAAATAAAAATTCACCCCAATTTAATTATACATAAAGAAATGTTATTCCCGATTTGCTCCGACGAAAATTATCCTCGGAAAATGTGGGTTTTCCCAACAAAATCTCGAATTTTCAAATACATTTTTTGGGCAAGTAATTATTTATCAATAATTAAATACCTTGGTGAAATAAAAGCTTCCTTGGTATAGATTATAACTACAGAAGCCAGTGAAAATTAAACAAATATTTTAGCAACAATTCAATTGTTAATTATCAATTTACAGTCGCAATAACAACCAAACTAAGCATGAGACATTGATCAAACTTAGAAAGATTATAAAGACGTGATGTCTATTTAATATTTTGTCGACAAAATATAAATTTTTCATTTTTTGCATAATCTTTAAATGTTAAAAAAATAGTTATAAACAAATTAACATTTCTCAGAAACTGTTTATTAGATTATAATATTAAAAAATACTTAAAATGCGTATTTCAAAGGTCTTGAAAATGAATGCTTTAAAAAAAATTTCCAACCATTTTCAAAAAAGTTATGAAACAGAAAAATGAACATACGATCACTCCGTTGTTTATAATTTGTTTTAATTGTTTCAAAGCTTAAAAGTGAGTTTATGGTACAAACTAATTACACTCAAAAAATATCAAACATTAGTTCAATGGGTATATTTTAATCAAAGATTAAAAATGTTTTTTTTTTGTAATTTTTAGCCCGAAAGTAGGCTTGATACAGAGACGGAGATATTCACTCGAAGCGACTGACACGCTTTAAACTCGCGCGAGTTGTGTATGTGGGCGGGTATAATACATAATACATAGCTACGGTACTGTATTAGTCTACTTTCGCGCGTGTAAATTACAAAAAAAAATATATATAATCTTTAATTAAAATATAACCATTAAGCTAATAATCGATATTTTTTGTAGGTAATTAGCTTGTACTTTAAACTCACTTTTACGCTTTGAAAGAATTAAAAAAAAGTATAAACAACGTAGTATTCGTATGTTTACTTTGATGTTTCATAACTTTTTTGCAAATGGTTGTAAAAAAGTTTTAAAGCATTAATTTTCAAGATCCCGGAAATACGCATTTTACCTATTTTTTAAAATAAGAATATAATTAAAACTTTCTGAGAAACGTTAATTTGTTTATAACTATTTTTTTAAACATTTAAAAAATATTCTAAAAAATTAAAAATTTATATTTTGTCTACAAAATATTAAATAGGCATCTCATCTTTATAAGATTTCAAAGTTTGATCAGTGTATCATAATTATTTTGGTTATTATTGCGACCGTAAATTATTAATTAACAATTGAATTGTTGCTAAAATATTCGTTTAATTTTCACCGACTTCTGGAACTATAATCTAAACCAAGAAATCTTTTATGTCACCGAGTTATTTAATTATTGGTAGAGAATTATTTATCTAAAACTTTATTTGAAATTTAAAGATTTTGTTGGGAAAACCCGCATATCCGAGGAAAATTTTCATCGGAGTAGATCGGGAAAAACATGTCTTTATGCAGAATTTAATTTCGGTGAATTTTTATTGGGGTGTTTTTGGTGTAAACTTAAAATGTTCGGAGTTATGGAGCAAAAATTGAAAAAAACACCATTTGGGGCGCCATTTTGTTAATAAAAAAAGTAGCACACTATCATATATTATTATTAATATATATAATCATAAGCTTCGATTCCAGCAATAAAATTGCTGGTAAATAACTTTTCCCAAAAATGGCCTATTCTCCGATATAATCATCCCAGACTAATACCGTACCGAGCTGTACTATCTGATTGTCTTACCGATTTGTTTATTTTCGATAAAAACCTTTATTATTCGCCACAATAACCAGTTTTTGCCAAAGAAATAAAATATTGCTTTGAAATACATGGTGATTCCATACCTATATAACTTTGATTTTGTGTACTACCAAGGTGACAATTGGATAGAATGAGTACTTTCGTGGTTACCAGTGTCGCTCCCAAGCCTGGATAAAATGTGGAGGGTTGATAAGTAATGATACTTTTCTACTAAGCGTAAAAAAAGAATAATTATTGCTCATAGAAGCAATGTGGAGCCTCGGAACTGAACTGATAACTTTACGACCACAACGAAAATAAATCTACAAATAAAGTCAAATTCGACTAGTCTTATTAAACACCATATCACTTATACATGGTGAGTCACCACTAACGGGACGGAAGATTACAGCAAAATGGTATAAGATTTGAAAAAAATTTAAATTGAATAGTTTGTAAGTTGATAAAAGCTACATTTTAAAATTATTTTGAAATATACAGGGTGTCCCAATAAATGGCGGCATTATCAAAGTTATATTTTTTCTTATGGAACACCCTATATTTTATTGCATTTTTTAGTTGTCCGCAAAAAATAAGGTATAGTTTCGTAAGGCTTCCCTATACCTACCTATGTACAGAGTGTTCTGAGTTACGGTGACTTTTCTTAAAATGTAAAGTTTTAAAAGAAGGCTTATTCTCAAGTTATTTAAGAAATTATAAAAACATTACTTTTACATCTAGATAGTTGGATATTGTTTGAATGTATTCTATGATTAATTATTACACATTTGTCTACAGGGTGGTCAAAATTTACAGTTTCATTATTGGAGTATTCAATGTGTCATATTATGCTTATTTTAAATGGAACACCATGTATATTAATAAACAATTATACAAAACAAATTTACCTCTTTCAAATGGTATATAGATGTCCTATACCTAAGTGTCATAGTTTTTGCGTCATTTACCATTATTTAAATTCTTAATCGGTAAATCGATTTTAAAACCAAAGATCTAGTTAAATAATGTCATTGTATGACATTGTCAGTTTATGACAGTACGGTCTGGTAATTATCAAAACTATAAACATCCGTGTATGATGTTCAATTTTTTTTACTTAAAAATGGCTTTGGCAGAGCCAATTACATTCAAATTTAATTGTTCCTAAAAATGAATACGCTATCACGCTATCTTTGAAAGAGTAGACATGCTACTTTGCATTGGGGAATGTTTTTAAAACTGTCTCTTAGCTCCTAAAGTTTACGCTTAAAAGTATCCTGATAGAAGACACCCAAAAAGGACGTTTTTGAGGGATTTCTCGATAGATTCCGTACTACTGGTAATGTTGCATAGGTACGAAAAGTTAAATAAAAATAAACCAATTATTTTTGATGAAGTCAACGAACTAGATGTCCTGCTTTCTGTTACGGAAAATCCAAATACAAACGAGTGTATATAGAATACATAAGAAAAACCACTATCATCCGTATAAAACTCAACTACACCAGCATTAGACAAAACAGGAACGTTTAACTTTTCGTTTATAGACTTTAGAATTTGGAGAAGATCATGATTTTTTAAGAATGTATTGTGTACAGACGAATCTACCTACTTTTCATAGTAATCGTCTAGTTAATAGACATAGCTTTCATTTTATTATGATACAGTAAACAAACATTTTACTGTTGATCGCCAACACCGATGAAGTGTTAATGTTTGGGGCAGTATTCTGAGCGAGTACGTTATCGATCCATATTTTTTTAACGAAAATCTGAATTTAGTGAACCTGTGTTTAGTATAGTCAGTGATTAATATACGTGGTGTTCTAATAAAATAACCATCATATTATGCTACATTGAATAATCCAGTAATGAAACTGTAAATTTTAAACACCCTGTAAATAAATGTGTAATAGTCAATCATGGAATGCATTAATTATAAGATAATTACCAGACCGTATTGTCATAGAATGACAATTTCATACAATGACATTGGACGAAAAGTATTATTTATTATTGGATAGACAGTTCCGCCCTTGCTCAATGACGGGAAAAAACAAGCATCAAAAATACACAACATATATTTGTCAGATTGTCATTAAAATTATTAGATTGATTGTCATAATATAAAATCACATTTTTTAACAATTTGTAATTAATTTTTTAGCTGAATACAAGAAGTTTTTAATATAATATATTACAGTCCATTCTATCAGAAGTTTGTCCATAACATTTGGTACCTTCGAGCCCGATAAGCATAAAATTGTGTCCGATCGAACCCGATGATTGAGACAATGGTCTAATAGATCCAGATGGGTATGAAGATTATTGGTTTTTGAAGAATTTATGATTCAGCCAGATTGGATCCGCTCTGCCGATTGAATTAAATGTGAGGTTTTTCCATTTATTATCTTGATTGTTCTTTGTTTATCCTTCATATTTATTTCCTTTCAACAAAGTGCCAATAAATTATTAGATTTTTGAGGATTTTGGGGTTCAATTAAAAATTTTGATTTTGCGCATTGAATAGTTGATTTATAACCTATAATTTTATTTAGCTAAAAAATAATTACTTATTAGATTGATTTGTACACCTTTGTGTGTATGCAAATATGTATTTGAGTTGATTTGGAGTATTAGTTTGTGGAATGCTATACGATTTCTGATTATTATTAGTAGATATTGCTATTATTATTGGATTTATTTAAATATAAATGATTATAGGACCATAGCCAATATTCGGCTAAGTTTGATTATTAGATAAAAGACAGATTTAGATTTGACTTTTATTAGTTGATTGATTAGCGTTGATTTTTGAGTTCGTACAATTAAATAATATTATTTGCTACGTATTTTGATTAATATAAAGCTAAAAATGCCTATGAAAGCTTCTGATTTTCGTCAATTATATCGCAAAAGAGATATAATTGAACAAAGATTAAACAATTTTATTAAATTTATAGAGTCGATGACAAATATCGCGATTAATGATTTAAGCGAAGACCATTTTTCGCAAATAGAATGGAATACTGAAAGAACTGAAAGTTTAGTTACGGAATTTGATGAAATCCAAATGTCAATTGAATTAAATTGTCAGGATCAAGATATTCAGCAAGAGTATGCGAAAAGACAACGATTAGATACTATATTTTCAAAAACTTTGTCTAAAGCAAGAACGATTTTAAAAAGAACATGTTCCGATTCATCCAGTTCAGAGTCGAAAAGGTTAGATATAAATCATGAATATAGTGGATTAGAAGGTGTCAAATTACCTCCTATTCAGTTACCTGTCTTTCATGGGGACTATTTGACGTGGATTGAGTTTAAAGATACTTTTGAAGGGTTAATTCATAATAATAAAGTATTGGCAGATATTCAAAAATATCATTATTTACGTGCGAGTTTAAAAGGTAATGCATTGAAAATTATACAAAGTTTAGATTTTTCTGCACAAAATTACAATTCTGCATGGCAGACTCTATGCAACAGATTTGACAACTCTCGGATGTTAGTAAACAATCATTTAAAAGCTCTTTTTGAGATTGCAAATTTAAATAAAGAATCTGCATTAGGTCTTAGAAGCATGATAGATTCAGTTAAAAAGCATTTATTCGCTTTAAAATCACTTCAACTACCGACTGAACATTGGGATGCTATTATGGTGTATTTGGTAAGTGGTAAATTGGATAAATTTAGTTCTAGGGAATGGGAAAAAAGAAAAATAGATAATTCTTTGCCAAGTTTAAACGAATTTCTTGAATTCTTGAAGAATCGTGCTGATTTTTTGGAAACTATAGAGTTAAGCAATGTGACAAAACCGGATTATAAATCTAATTACCAAGATAAACGCTCTAGATCTCTGCTAACTAGTAAAAGCAGAAGTTGTAATTTTTGTAAACAAAATCATTTGATTTACCTATGTGAAGAATTTTTTAAACTTTCAGTAACCCAAAGATGGGATAAAATAAAACAATTAAATTTATGCCGAAATTGTTTATGTACCGGACATTCCTACAAACAATGTAAATCGTTCGGTTGTAAGATATGTAAAGCCAAACACAGTTCTCTTTTACATGAAAATAAACCATCTGATATTCATGTTAAAGACAACAGTTCAAATAATTTCAACCCGAACAATGATTCCGAGAATGAACCAAATAAAGTTAAGTTGTCAACTAATACTTCAGAAAATAATGTTAATAGAAATGAGATTGTTTTAAAAAATAATTGTTCAAATAATGATTATGTACTGTTGAGTACTGCTAAAGTTAGAGTATATGATAGATACGGAAATACTCATATCGCACGAGTAATCCTAGATTCAGGGAGCCAATCATGTTTTATTACAGAGGATTTTCTAAGTAAACTCGATTTAGACACAAATAGAGCAAATATTTGTGTTTCAGGAATTAATAATTCCGTTTCATCTTTAAATAAAAAATGTCAATTAAAAATTGGTTCTATATTAAACAATTTTAAGTCAAATTTACATTGCATAGTGGTGCAACAGATTACTGAGAATTTGCCAACTTATACTTTTAATGTCTCAAATTTCTCAATACCCCCTAATATAACTTTGGCAGATGATTCATTTAATGTAAGCAGTAAGGTAGATATGTTACTTGATGCTAGTTTGTTTTGGGATATAATGTTAGATGGTCGCATAGATCTTGGAAAGAATTTACCCTCCCTCCAAAATACTGTTTTTGGTTATATTGTGGTTGGTAAAGTTCCATATCCAACAAAAAATCATATTAGATGTCATTTTTCACAAATATTTAGTAGTGATGATTTACAATTAGAGAAATTTTGGTCTGTTGAAGAGCCAAAGTCTCATATTTCTTATTCAAAGGATGATGTTTATGTTGAAAATCATTTTAAAAATTCATTTTCTCGATCAGAAACTGGTCAATTTATTGTTAAAATTCCCTGGAAGGAACATCCTTCTGTCCTAGGCGATTCTAAACAATTAGCTGTTAAAAGATTATTGTATTTAGAGGATAGATTTAAGAAATGTCCCGAACTTAAAAATGGTTATTTAAATTTCATGAAAGAATATTTAGATTTTGATCACATGTCAATTGATTATAATTTAGATGCGGAAGGCACCACAGAACCTAATTATTTTTTACCACATCATGGTGTTATCAAAAATGAAAGCCTGACAACCAAACTCCGTGTTGTTTTTAATGGTTCTGCCCCATCGACTAATGGGAAGTCATTGAATGATATCCAATATTCAGGACCAGCAATTCAAAATAATATTTTGAGTATTTTGATTAGATTTAGACAACATGCAGTTGTTGTTGTTTCCGACATCAGCAAAATGTATAGGATGATACTTGTTCATCCCGATGACAGAAGAATGCAAAAAATTGTCTGGAGGAATAGTCCTTCTCAGCCAATTTCAATTTATAATTTAAAAACCGTAACATATGGCACTGCCAGTGCGCCATATCTAGCCATTAGGTGTATCCAGCAATTGTCATTTGATAATAAAATCAAGTTTCCTGAAGCAAGTGAAATTATTCTGAGAGATTTTTATGTTGACGATCTCATTACTGGATTTTCAAGTGAGGCTGAAGCTATTAAAAGATGTGATGAAGTGGTCAAAATATTGAAGTCAGCTTGTTTTAATTTAAGGAAATGGTCTTCAAACAGCCAATTGGTATTAGATCACTTTAAAGATTATTCCGATCCTTTAAAAGTACTTAATTTAGGAGATCACGAGTGTATTAAAACTCTTGGTATTCAATGGTCTAGTAAGTTAGATATTTTCAGTTTTCATGTTGAAAACCCTGATCTTTTATCAAAAATAACGAAGCGCACAATGCTTTCTGCAATCGCAAAAATTTATGATCCCTTAGGTTTAGCCAGTTGTTGTATAATCCTAGTAAAAATTATGATTCAATCTCTTTGGTCGTTAAAACTTGATTGGGATTCCGAAGTCCCCTCTGATTTGTGTGATAAATGGAAAAAGTTCCAGTCTAAATTATGTCACTTAAATGATTTAAGAATTCCACGGTGCGTTCTGAGTAATAAACCTAAAATAATTGAACTACATGGATTTAGTGATGCTTCACAATACGCATATTGTGCAGCAATTTATGCTCGATGCATTGATTCACAAGGTTCTATAAATGTTCACTTGTTATGTGCTAAGACTAAAGTCGCCCCAGCCAAAATATTGACTATTCCTCGATTAGAATTGTGTGGTAGCTTATTATTGGTCCAACTTATGAAAACTGTTTCAGATTCTGTTACTTTTCAGTACACTCCATATTATTGGTGTGATTCACAAATTGTTTTGCATTGGCTCAATAATGACCCAGCAAACCTTCAAGTTTTTGTTGGAAACCGTGTTGCAGAAATTCAAAGATGTACTACAATTGAAAATTGGAATTATGTTAGCTCGTCTGAGAATCCTGCAGATATTGGTAGTAGAGGAATTTTGCCAGACCAATTAGCTCACTGTAAGCTCTGGTTTAATGGCCCTCAATTTTTATCAACAGATTTTGATAAAACTAAGTTCTATGATTTACTTGATATATCAAACCTTCCTGAAATGAGAAAGAAATCTAAGGCATTAGTTTCTATAAAAAATGATTTTAATTCACTTTTTTATAAATACTCGAATCTGAACAAATTAATTAGAATTATGGCTTATTGTAGAAGATTTGTTAATAATTCAAAGTCAAAGTCTAATAGTAGAAGGTATGGCCCGATTTCAGCAATCGAATTAACTGATTCAGAGGTTTTTCTTGTTAAATTAGCTCAGACAGAAAGTTTTGTTGAAGAAATTTCATTATTAAATAACGGTAAAGACCTTTCGTCAAAGAGTAGATTATTACCTTTAACGCCTTTTCTAGATGAAACTGGATTATTGAGAGTAGGAGGACGTCTTAGAAAATCTTCTAGGAATTATGATGGGAAACATCCCTTACTATTAGATAAGATTCATGTTTTAAGCAAACTAATATTGAGACATAAGCATGTGCAACTTCAACATGCAGGTCCACAACTCTTGTTAGCGACAGTTCGTCAAAAATTTTGGATAATTGCAGGAATGTCCCTAGCTAAAACAGTTGTAAGGAATTGCATTAGATGCTATCGGTTTAAACCCAAACCTGGTTCTACGATTATGGCTGATTTGCCAGAACATCGTGTTAATATATCACAACCTTTTTTCATAACTGGATTAGATTACGCAGGGCCAGTTACATTAAAGGATAGAAAAGGTCGCGGATGTAAAACGTATAAAGCGTACATATGTTTATTTATTTGCTTCGCCACGAAAGCAGTACATTTAGAATTAATTAGTTCTTTGACATCTGAAGCTTTCATGGCAGGCCTTAGAAGATTTGTTTTTAGACGCGGTAAACCCGGGCATCTGTATTCAGATAACGGTACAAGTTTTGTAGGTTCCAAAAATGAACTAAAAATTTTGTATGATTTCATTAGAAAATCAGAGGATGAAATTGTCACCTCTTGCGCAGCTCAGAATATTATATGGCATTTCATTCCTCCTAGTACTCCAAATTTCGGGGGATTATGGGAAAGTAATATAAAAGGGGTAAAATATCATTTATCTCGTATTATTGGTCAAACCCTTCTAACTTATGAAGAATTCTGTACATTTTTAATTCAGATTGAAGGCACTTTGAATTCACGTCCTTTATATGCTCTATCATCTGATCCTAACGATTACACTCCTTTAACTCCCTCACATTTTTTAATCGGAAGACCGATGACCGCTGTCCCTGATCATACGTTTCAAGGAGAGATAAAAATAAACCAATTGTCCAGATTCCAACTGATTCAGAAATTGTTGCAAGACTTTTGGAAGCAATGGTCAAAGATTTACCTGAATGATCTCCAACAACGTCATAAATGGAGAAGTAGTACTTCCACCATTCAAGTCGGATGTTTAGTGCTCTTAAAATCTGACAATTTGCCCACTTGTCAGTGGCAGTTAGGAAGAATAGTGTCTGTTCACCCTGGTGATGATGGTGAAATTCGAGTGGTAACTGTTAAAACCGCTCATGGACTTTATAAACGAGGAATAACTAAAATTTGTCCATTACCATTAGCTGAGACTTGTTTCTAGTGTTCCTCATTAACTTAGGTGATTTGTGTTTGAACGGTCTTGGAGCTGTTCAAGGCGGGGAGTATGGACGAAAAGTATTATTTATTATTGGATAGACAGTTCCGCCCTTGCTCAATGACGGGAAAAAACAAGCATCAAAAATACACAACATATATTTGTCAGATTGTCATTAAAATTATTAGATTGATTGTCATAATATAAAATCACATTTTTTAACAATTTGTAATTAATTTTTTAGCTGAATACAAGAAGTTTTTAATATAATATATTACAGTCCATTCTATCAGAAGTTTGTCCAGACATTAATTAACTTCATCTTTTGTTTTAAAATCGATTCACAGATTAAGAATTTAAATAATTGTAAATTACGCAAAAACTATGAGACCTAGGTATAGAACATCCCTGTACCATTCGAAAGAGTTAAATTTGTTTAGTATAATTGTTTATTAATATATATGGTGTTTCATTTAAAATAAGCATCATATGACACATTGAATACTTCAATAATGAAACTGTAAATTTTGAATACCCTGTAGAAAAATGTGTAATAATTAATCATGGAATACATTCAACCAATATCCAGCTATTTAGATGTAAAAGTAATATTTTTATAATTTCTTAAATAACTTGAGAATAAGCCTTCTTTTAAGACTTTACATTTTAAGAAAAGTCAACATAACTCAGAACACTCTGTACATAGGTATAGGGAAGCTTTATGAAACTATACCTTATTTTTTGCGGACAATTAAAAAATGTAATGAAATACAGGGTGTTCCATAAAAAAATATAACTTTGATACGCCGCCATTTATTGGGGCACCCTGTATATTTCAAAATAATTTTAAAATGTAGCTTTTATCAGCTTACAAACTATTAATTTAAAAGAGTTTTCAAATCTTTTACCATTTCGCTGTAATCTTCCATCCCGTTAGTGGTGACTCACCCTGTAGATATAAAAGAGACTGAAAAATATTGCCTGTTATGAAATAAAAACGGATGAGTGTTTGCATCTTTGATTTTCGAAAGCCCTGAAACACATTCTGGTAATCTGTTTATCCCATAGCACCCTGTTCATTTATTTGATGCATGTTCTTCTGATAGAATGTAGATGGATTTATCTCTGACCAGATTCTTTATTAATTGCCAGGCTTTCACGCTATTGTGTGTCATATTAGTATTTTCAACTGTTTATATCCATGCCTGGCATGTAATTTTCTGATATTGTCGTGGCTAAGTATTCGCCTGCTGCAATCTTTGTTGGAGATAAGGAGTTATGATTATATAACTGGCAGTAGTTTTCGTAAGGTTTGCAACTGTTCTCAGTCAATCCAGGGATATTGTTGTAAGGTTTGAATCTATGGATGTTAGGTATTTATCTAGTTTCTCTGAAAATATCTGCCAGCTGGATTTCTTAAAATTGAAGCGTCTCTTGAATGGGATTGTTATTAGTTAAACAGCTGCTCTAATTTGAAACATGACGGGCCTGTGATGCATATTTGGGACTGTGTTAAGGACCATTTTGACGCTCAGGTTACTAGTATCATTACTGGAAAAGATTAGGTCGATAGTGTATATTGTACCCTCTTTTGCATCTTTGTCCATTAAAGGATGATGGCCTTCGGGTCATGGATGAGATTAAGTCCATTATTATCTTTAGCCTAGCTTTCCACTCTCTCTCTCTCTCTCCATCTCTATTGATTTGTCTATAACCCCAGGATGTGCTGCGACTGTTGAAGTCAACATTATTAATTGTAGGCTTATCATTTTTTGACGTGTTAAAGGCCAATTACTGATTTGGTGGCTTATATATGGAGAATATATCGATGTTCCTAATCTGGCAGAAAGATTTCAATGTTCTGTTGATTGATTTCTGATCTCTTAGTGATCCCCAAATTTGATCTAACAAATGTGGTACTAATATTATATTGGTTGTGCAATTTTTGGTTTCAGGTAATCAGGTCCCTTATGTGTCTCTATAAGTCATAGAATGTCGTATTTACGTTCTTCACACAAAATTACAGTAAGTATTTGTTTTGCTACAGATAGTCCTTCCACGTTAATTGCCAAATGGTTGGCTGTTTAGAATAAGCTGAACTTAATGCTATGAGTCCCTAGCAACGTGATGATAAGATGTCAGGGCTTCTCGAATATTACATTCTATCACAACTGCTGCCTGACCAAACAGGCTCTGAACCTAACGGGGCACTAGAAAATATATTTTAAACATAAAAAATTGTATAAAAAATCCCAAGCATCTACCATACCAACTTTTATATTGATGCTGTATTCACTGCACCAAATCTTTATTCACTAGAAAACAAGCTAGCGACTAGGAAGAAGGAGATACTCTTGGAAAAAGAAAAAGCCTAATCTCTGTAATGAAGAAAAGGAAAGTTGAAGCTATTTTATGGTTTTACCTTTAGATGTGTTATTGAATTTATCAGATTTACGTTGAAGATTTTGCAACTTTGGGACTTTAGTCATATACAGTCCGTCCAATATACTTCCGCTACTGACGTCATCCGCGTCATAGTGACGTCACATGATACCAACATGAAATATTTAAGTGGTAGGTCTGTTCCGTTTTAGAATCATTTAGCCGAGTACACGGGAATTGCAGCCACTAGACATATTTTATTATATACGCGTAGAAATAATATTGGAAGATTTCTAATAATGTACATTTAAAGAAACATGCCCTAACTTGTTTCAGTTAATTTGTATAAGTGGAATATAAAGCATTTTTATAAAGCACACTTGTTCGGATTACACTATAACTGCGATCGAACAAAGGTGACATTTTGGCATAAATTGGTAACATTTATTTGACAGTTGCGGTGATGGCACTTCATATTTGTTTTTATTCTTTACTATAAGCACAGTTGAGTCCGCGAGTCTTTACCCGTGCGTCATTAATACCTGGCGAGATGAAACACATACTTTTTATCTAACATCATTCTCTTCCACGCATGAAACTCATGATAAACCAGCTGCCGTTTGTTATTAAGTTAAAACACATGTTATTTTTGTGAACCATCTAGACTCAGTGCATTGAAAAGAGATAGGTACAAAAAAAGACGATTTGGTATGTTTTCATATTTTAAGCAAAATTTGTTTGACGTCTCTGCTTTGTTTACTTTTTGGGGCTGTCAGTCAGTTGAATTTTTTGCGGTTTTTGTCGAATTTTTGCGTTTTGAAGTTTCTCTATTGTACACAATCAGTTGTTTTCACAACTAATTTTATATTGGACTTTCAAATTTTAAGGTAAGTAATTATATTTTGGCAATTAATATTTAAAAGATACAAAGCTAACGTCATTCACACAGTAAAGAAGTGATCGTGTTTAGGTTTCCGTCAAACTGGATATAATGACAATTAATTAGTTAGTAGTTATAAAATATAATATTATTTCCTATAAAACTCTTTTAAAAATTGTACTTTGATTTTATCAGTGGGTAAAATCTTTCTTGTCCTTACTCAATCGCATTAATTTTGTTTATTGTTGATACTCAACATAAATAATATTATAATAAATAATAAATACTATAATAAATAATAAAAAAATTATTAGGTACATCAACACACTGTAAACATTGTTGTATATTTAATTATATTTTTTATAAATTGTTTATTTATTAATCACTAATGATATTAAAATAATTTATTAATGTACTTCAAATGTAGCTGCAATTCTGCCAAAAATATTCAAGCAAAACTTATATTTGACATTCTATTTATTTGATAACGTCAAATTTTATAGTAAAACCCGTAATCGGAACAGTAGCCACTTTCTGTCACTTGTTGTTGCGTGAAATAGATTTCAGACTTATTTCGTATGCTTTAAATGATGACGCACTCAACTGTATTTGTTTTATTATATTTTACTGTTTTTATTATTTACTTTGATGCCCGACTGGTATATTATTCGACAAATAATGACATGATTTCGAAGTCAGTAAAATATTATGATATAATGCCCTAAGGCGTTATTTTTAAAAATAACGCCCTTGGGCGTTAAATTTAAATAACTAGTTAAATACTGTCAAGTTGACAAATAAAAACCTAAGTAAAACTATGGTTGCCACAATAGGGAATTAGCACATTTTTTTATTACATAATAATGTTCAGTGTTGTATAAAAATGAGATTTCCAAAATTTCACGCTTCAAAAACTCAGAAGTACCAATTTAAAGTCTGTATTTTAAAATAGTTCAAACGACCCGTGACGTCACATAGTTTAACTATGTGGTTCCATTTATGGTTATATTTAGGTATATTCTTCTGCTTCCTCTTTAGTTTATTGGCCTCCACCTACTTGGGTATTTGGAAAGCTCGTCGTCGCGGAATAAAAGAAAAATATTTATATTCTAATGACGTTTATCGTATGTCATTGTAATAAATAGACCAATTTGTTGAGATTGGAGTTTGATATAGCAATTGAAGAAAAGGAAAGAAGGTTTACTATGGAAAATAAAACCATTTTGTAAAAGTACAAATTTTCTATGAATAGTTCAAACGATCAAAAACACTTGTAACGTCACATAACTGTATTTTTTGCTGACGTTTATAATGTCTATTTTAAAATTATATACAATTTTGTTTACTTTGTTGGTTCAGAATGTAAACATTTAGCCCGATGAGGTCACGAGGCGTTTTGGGCTGGCTGGTATAATTTGAATTTTGAATCGTCTTTAGGGGCCAAACGAAAAACAAACAAAACTTTCTTATCTTTGATACATATTTTAAATTATGTTCTGTTGTGATTTTTTAAAACATTTTTTTCGAATTTAAAATTTTATGCAAGTTCCTTATTACGTTACGACTATTGCTGCTAAATACTGCTTCTGTACATATTTGAAAATTAATTAATTCAAAATTCATTCAAATTTTTTGCATATAGAGAAGAATTTAGTCGGACATTAAACGTTGAAGACACCACCGGTATTATAGATCATAACGCTTTCGGTCAGCGTATATAACTCAAGCGTTATTATCCTTATAATACCCTTGGTCAGAGCCGCGTTTAGGTCAATTGCCGCCCTAGGCAATTCTCTATTAGCCGCCCTTCAAACATGTACCTACCATTTTTGCCAAAAAATTCCAGAAATTTTAATTAAATAAGAATACACTAAAAATGGATTTAAACTACAATGTCTGTATACCTATAACAGAAAAAACTGTCATTCCAGTTCAATCGCATCAGAGACTTCTTTTCAAAAAAAGACTTTTAAAAAAAATTTTCTTGACAAAATCGACAAATTGTTAACACGTTTTTGCGTCGTATTTGATGGGAAATTATTTTTAATTCTGACATTTTCGAAAATGACCTTTCAGCGGACACGTTGGCAACTGGGATGCACAAATAAATGTGCAAAGCAATGTCAAAATTAGGAAAAATATCTTTCAGTCCACTTAGTGCCGTCACTGAAGGTTTTCACCTCCGATTTCGTTGAACCTCCATCGATTTTCATGAAAATTGGTAAGTAGTTAGAGAATACCTCAAGGAATAAAGGTGACATGATGCCAACTTGCGCTTTTACCGAGGTGGTGGATGCCACCCCTTCTCGCGGATGAAAATTATTATTTTTTAATAATATTTATTTTTTGTAAAAATCAGTGGCGTACTGAGCATGGTTCCGCGGATCCGCAGGGGCCCGCTCTAGCGCGCTTTTTTTTTCTAATTTGATAGGGACATTTTGCACTACACAAGTACACAATAGAAAATACAATAGAAAATGTAACTTCTTAATAAATTTTTATTTTTGTGTAGTTATGTATACAAACGAATAATACCTATTTATCAAAAAATTTGAAAACAAAATTAATAATAGACACAAGGAAAACTAACTTTTGGAAGGTTCTGTACTTGTTTTACCTACTAAAAGAAAGTGACTAAAACGCAAGTTCTGGTTTCAACACATGTAAAGAATTACCGCCTTTAGGTACCTTTTTACTCAAAAACTTATATTTATATCTGCACGTTTCATGGATCAGTTGTAAACTAGAAAGTTGTAAAATTTTGCAAATTGACACAGTCATTGCAAGTTTTATACTTTTGGCAGGTTTATAAAAATGCCTAATCCCAAGACAAATAAACTCGACGAAAAATGTTTCTTTTGTTTGTATTTATAGCATCACCATTCTTTAGCTTTTACTTTTAAGTAATAATTCTTGATAACTGAAATAAATAAAGTAAGGACAACTGAACTAACAGGTACGTATCAGAACTTCCGTTGGTATGAAAAACGATAGGATTAATATTAATTTACTGTTTTAAATTAGCTCAGTTTTTATAAAAAATATATGATGATTTATATTTAATGTTTATTAAAAACTTTTAATATACAATGTGTGTTTTTATTGGGCAGGGGGCCAGCATACTTGGGGGGCGCATTATTGGGCGGGGGCCCGCATCATAACTAGAACCAGAGCCCGCGGATCTATCAGTACGCTACTGTAAAAAATTAAAGCTGTTTTTCACGTATAACTAAAAACTATAAGCTTTTACAAAAAGTTATTAGCACCAAAATTGAAGATAATAATAAGCTGAATACACTCCTCACTTAAAGAACTAAACTAATGGTAATTCAAAGTGAGTTATGGATACCTAACTGAATGAATATTTTTTTCGACGAGTACTCAAATTCAAGCTTAAATAACGGGAAAACGATGCGTTTTATAAAATATACCTCTAAAGCACTTGTCAAATTACTTCGGAGTACCTATCAAATGAGCTCCAGTAGAAGTTAATAGCATCACAATTAAGCAAGTTATGATGAAAATAAGAAAACCCTTTTTAGGAAAAAGTGAAAAATGAAACATGCGACATTTCCACAAAAATTAAAATTTATAGTAATGCTTAAAAAAATTTCTTTATATTAGCATAATTAATGATTTCAACAATTTTGATCGGTTTATATTGCGTATTTTTGAAAAAAAAAAATATAATTTTAAAAAATCAGAATTTCTAAAATTATCGTAATTTTCATTTTCTTTTGATAATAACTTGCTAATATAATAATAATAACAAAAATGCTCAATACACGTAAAAAGTGATATATGTATCAACCAAATTTTAGTTTTTTCTGTATGAAATATTTTACCTTTTTACTATTTCTGTAGGGTAAAAAATAACCGTGATAGAAACGTTTAAAGCTTAAATTTTGCTGCGAAAACCATGTAATCGGGGCCATTTAACCTTTTATCTTTATCAAAAGTAAGGGGTTTAAAAGATTAAATTCAACGTGGTGTAATAGCCATTAGGCATTACATAATAGCAATATCAGTCAAACCTGATATCATAAAAATTAACAGAGTTAATTAAAAAAACAATAACTTTTTTGGAAAAATTTTTAAAAGATAAATTTTGAAAAATATCTGGTGCATAAATTTTAATGCTATCAACTTGTTCGGGGGCTCATTTGATAGATATTTCTAAGTACTTTGACAAATGTTTAATAAGGTTATGTCTTATAAAATGCATCATTTTCCCGCTATTCAAGCTTTAATACTTAGATTTGGGTACCCGTCGAAAAAAATATACATTCAGTTACCTATAAATCACTTTTAGTTGACACTAAAAGGCTTTTCCAGTAAGGAGTTTATTTCATTTTTTATTAGCTTCAGTTTTGGTAATAATAACTTTTTTGTAAAATCTTATAGTTTTTAAGTTATTTGTGGAAAATCGGTTACAAACATGCATTTTTCTCACGAAAAATTAAAATCTTTGATCTTTAATAACTCAAAAAGTTTTGATTTATTTTAATAATTTTATATAACAAATTTTGCTTATAATTTGTCCCTCTATCGAATTCTGGGGATAGTTCATCATCGGTCCCCTCGAGAAATTGAATTTTTCTTTTTCTCTTTCTTATTTCTTTATATATTTTATTTGGGCAAAATTTTTTGGCTTCTTTGCGGTAAAGTAATTTGAAAGAGCTTCATACTCTAAATGACAGAATCCAGATCCATAATTTTTATATACAAATATTTTTTGTGCAGTACTTTTGCCGCCCTCTCATAATGTGCCGCCCTAGGCAACTGCCTATATTGCCTAATGGATAAAGCAGCCCTGCCCTTGGTACCTTAATAACTATAACGTAAGATTATATCTTAACTCTTTTTTTCTATTTCTAAAGTTTTTATTAATTTACATTGAATATTAATTTGCTTTGTTATATAATCCACTTCCGCAAAAATTATGTGATATATTTGATTTAAAATGAATTCAAGAATATCTTGTAATTGGACAACAATGTCAACTTAGATCTCTGGCGTGGCCAATGACGTGCAACGGTGAGTGTATTGGACGGACTGTATGTATGTTGAAACCTTATAATGATGAGTTGTTTATCCAAAGTTACAAAATATTAATAAATTAAAAATGAGTTAATGGATATAAAAATAATTATTTTTCGTAAACTTATTTTTTTGATGTTAAAAAATGTATGATTAATGGCCCCGATATTGACAAAATTCAATTCACTTGGTTAAAATTTTCTTTACAAACATGATGCCCCTTGACATTGTCTAATTAATTATAAATTTTAGATAATTTTTTAGCAAAGGTCATTATTTTGGGTGTGATAAACTTTATTTAAATTCTATAGTCAATTAGTATTATAAGAAAACAAAAAATAATAATACTATACAGGTATTTACCATAACAATTTTTATTTCGAAATCGCTATGAAATAACCATATTTTGTATAAAGATAAAGATAAATAAAATCCAAAAGTTCGTCAAAAAGGAAGCAACAATAGCTATGGCAAAAGCTAAAGCTGAAGCGTATACAAGTCTATACGATCAACTTAGGGATGCGACACAAAGATATATAAAATATATCATATGCTTAAAGCGTGTGATACACAGTACGCGGTTTAAAGATCGCAGACTCATTGCGATGTCGTCGAGAGAAGATGCTTTGTGCTATTTAGGAATTTTATCTTATTATATACTTCGTATCGTATCCTATCGTATTATATATTTTAAATCTATCTATCAGCGAGGTTCCTACAGCCTCTGCCGCTTCTCGCATTTCGACCGCCATCGTTTTCTGTCCATCCATTCGTCTTCTTTGATGGCTCTATCTTTCGTGATGTGCCGTACATTTTCTTCCCAGGCAACTGAAGGTTTTCCCTTCTTCTTCTTTGGTGTGGTGTGTAATTTAAAGCTTTCTTTGGCCATCTATCTTCATTCATTCGTTTCACGTGACCATACCACACTAGTTGTCTAGTTTCAATTTTATCTACACTGGAATATACAGTATGTGTCCTCCTACTAATATCTTCATTCCTGATGTGATCTTTTTTAGATATACCACACGCTCTCCTTAGATAATCCATTTCTACTACTTCTATTCTTTTCCTATCTTTTTTTTGTCTATATATTTTAAATACTAATAAAAAAAGACGAAATCGAAAAGTGTGGGTAACGAACAAAACATCATAGATAAGAGGGTAATATTTTCATCAGGAGGATAAAACAGCCTATAAATCATTAGGTTTACTCAAAAACAAATAATCAAAAAAGCTTAAGATAGTGTTTAACGGTTTTCTCAAAACGTATAAAATGTAACTTGTCTCCTTTCAACAATAAACGATTAAATTATTTGTAAGCAATTTGCTGTATTAGTGAAAATATAAGTGTAACTTTAAACGCAATAACATGATGGCTCGAGGCTCGTGGCAGTGATACACGTACGGGTTACGAGTAAGATTTCAAACTTGTTGGATCGACGGCGTACTTACTTGGCGGACTTAAAGTACGCGTACTTGCTGTGATACACTAGCGAAAAAAGTCGTCGAGCCATATGTTCGCGTACTTACTCGCGTGTGTATCACACGCTTTAGAACAAAAACCGGAACAGTGGAGACAAGTTCTTGAGGAAAAAGGTTTAAAACTTAGTGGACAAAACAAGAGTATTTGGAATGTTCATTTAAAGATGGAGTTACTACACATAATATGATATCTTTGGATGGTGAAATGATTGTGAAACTTAATAGTTTTAAGTAGCTAGGATTGCTATTACAGAGTACCAGGGAAATATATGAAGATACATGCAGTAGATTTAGGGTTGGATGGATGATGGATGATAGAAAAATTCCAATGAAGCCGAAGGAAACATTCTATAAAACAGCCCTGTGGTGGCTATGATGTACCGAACTGAATGTTGTGCAGTTATAAAGAAAGAAGAATAACGAATGCATGTAGTGGAAATGATAATGCTTATATAGGTGAGTGGAGTGACAAGTAGGGATAAGTTTAGGAATGAGTATATTAGGGGAAGTCTAGGGGTGGCACCAATTAATGCCAAAATAAGAGAGCATGGGTTAAGATGGTTTGCTCATGTTCAACTTCGAGACGTCTGTCGCCAAATACGAAGAACTTCGGAACTGCAAGTTCCTTGAAGAACTAGGAGGGGAACACCTGGGGAGACGTTTAGTCAGGATATCTTGATAAACAGGATTAATATTGATTAAGATTATATTAAGACCCAAGATAGAAACTTATTGAGAATTACAATTATTGAAGCCGATTCCGCATAGAGAAAAAGGCATAGAGAATGATGACGAATAAGGTAAATAATATGCTCCAGTTGTCAAATTAAGTTCAAGTTAAGTTGAATCAATGGCAAATATTCGTATACGGGGTGAACTATAAGAGAAAAGTACGATATTCATATTTTTAAATGTTTAAAAAACAGATTGGTTTTATGTATTCTTTAATTTTTATACGGCATTTCCTATACATTAACTTACTGCTTTCTAAAATATTTTAAATTGTCTTAAAATTTCGAGAATATTTAAAATTTTTGTAAGTAGTAATATTAGTCTTGTGTATTAACATAACAAGCGATTGTGACGAGCATATATTAGTAACAGTCCATTCAAAAGTTATATTTTAGCGAACGGCTCCACGAGCGACAAATTGTCGCTAGCAGTAGCAGTAAAATGAAGCGTGATAAATGAAACCAACAGCGATAATATTGGGCGGCCCCACGGAGCTGTAAATTGTCGCTCAAAATCGGGAAAAGGCGCGTCGTCAAGGTCATGTCGCAGACGGATGTTTCAATATCTATAGATATTATAGTTTTGTCCTTGAATATGAGGGTAAATCTACCGGTTTATACGTAAATTTTATATAGGGATGGTCACTTCTAAAAATTCCTTTTGTTGTAAGATTAACACGTGCCTTTGCAATTGTGATAAAAATAGGACCTTTAAAAATTCAAGACCAAGACGTGGTGCTATGCACGCTGTAAATTGTCGCCCTCATGGAGCCATGATTTTACAGCTGTGCTGCCGCCATAATTTTACTGCTACTGCTAGCGTCAATTTGTCGCTGGTGGGGCCGTTCGCTTAGCGAAAGGCCACACGGGCAATAATTTACGGCGCCGTAATAAGAGCAGTAAACTCATTGGTTGACTAACTCCTCCACCAATTGTAGATGAAATAGGATGAGTAATTCAACCAATGACTCGTCAGGTTTACTGCTCTTACGGCGCCGTAAATTATGGGTAGCCCATCTGCCTTAGCGTGTGGCCTTAGCCTTAGGGTTGCATTTTTCAGAGGATGCAGTTTTATGTTTTTGGTGTGTAGGGAGGGTTAGTATAAGCGCAAGTTTAAGTTTGTGGAGTCACCACCCTTGTATCCCTTCGTCATCTTGGAAAAAGAAATGCATGTTTTCGCTTAGAAAGAAAATGTAAACTACAAAAGTTATTCGATTTTTAAATTATAATTAAATTTTATTTTATATTATCGTACTAGTGACCTCATCCATCTGGGCGTGATGACGTAATCGACTATTTTTTAAATGAGAATAGGGGTCGTGTGCTAGCTCATTTGAAAAGTTATTCAATTCCCTATTTAGTAATATAAACATTAACATGATTATTTATACAGGGTGTCCAAAAAATTTTTAAGTTAAATTGATTGGCACAAAAAGAAGAATGTATATAATTTATTTAATTCAAAATACATTCTACTGCTGTCAGAAACCGGAAATAAATATTTATTGAACAAATAAACATTACTTTTCACTTAAATTCAATGTTCAAGCTGCCACCTATCTGCCTCTTAGCAGTTTGAACATTGAATTTAAGCAAAAAGCAATGTTTATTTGTGCAATGATTGTAAAGAGGTTACTCACTGGAGTAACTCTCTACATGTCTGTATTTTTTACCATAACAAATGCTTAATGCCCAATGGGCAGATTGTTGTACTTAATGGAGTTAAAAAAAATTGTGCAATAAACTTTTATTTCTGTTTTCTAACAGTAGTAGAATGTATTTTGAATTAAATAAATTATATACATATATTCTTGTTTTTGTGTCAATTAATTTAATTAAAAAATAATTTTTTTTTGACACGCTGTATAAATAATCATGTTATTGTTTATATTACTGAATAGATAAGTGAATAACCTTTCAAATGAGCTAGCACACGACCCCTATTCTCATTTAAAAAATAGTCGATTACGTCATCACGTCCAGATGGATGACGTCACTAGTATGATACTATGTCAAAACATCATAATTTAAAAATCGAATAACTCTCATATTTTACATTTTTTTCTAATTCTGTAAATAAAGCAGTTTACAGGGGGGTCAAAATATAGTGAATAACCCTGTACGTATAACCGCCAGTTGTTGTTGAGGTCATAATCTGCTTTCGCACATATAGTACCTACATAAAAAGTCGTATTATAAAATATGTTTTAAATATTTTTATTGTTTATTTTAATAATTATAAACAATTCAAAAAAATGATTCCTTTCCGGTTTAATTTGCAATATTTTTTTATAAACATTTTTTAATTGAGAAAATCTCACTTTAATTTAAGAAAGCCGTCTGTTGAACGATTCCATTTAAAATAAGTAC
Organism: Diabrotica virgifera virgifera; assembly: GCF_917563875.1. Taxonomy (NCBI): domain Eukaryota; kingdom Metazoa; phylum Arthropoda; class Insecta; order Coleoptera; family Chrysomelidae; genus Diabrotica; species Diabrotica virgifera. The sequence goes on from NC_065450.1 coordinate 167,269,308, forward strand.
GTAGTTTTTTCACAATATTAAAATTAATGAAAACCTCACTTATTTTGGTTAAATGTAAATAAAAAAAGAATGTGTGTGTACTTTGTACGCACGTAAGAAGTTATACTTTTATTACATGATGTCAACGAAATAAATATTTCCTAAAAACAGTTTATTTGTATTTTATTTAATTATTAAACTAATTTTGATATTACGACTTTCAAAAAATTTTTATTAAAACAATACCCAAAAATAAAAAATAAATAAAAAAAGAATCGTCCATATCCGGATTTGAACCCGGGACCTTCGCGATCTGAAGTCGAATGCTCTACCAATAACCCATCAGGGCTTTGTGTACACGACTTCCCGGACGTTATTACAAACCACGGTGACAAATAGATCAAGTGAAGTATAAAAATATAAAAATGTTTAATATTCATTATATACTCCCGAGGAAGACAAATCCAAAGACAATAAATTATAATAAATATATTTACTAAAAACACTAACATATTCTTTTCAAACCTTATGTGCGCTGATACATACATAACTTGAATGATTTAGCAACGAACTCCATACTGTCTGTGTGCACATGCGCCCAGGATAATAAAAATTCACACTCAATCGCGCCTAAAGAAGTATAACTTCAAAAATGACACTAAAAATTTCGATACCCACAATATGGTACGCCTTTTCTATCGACTTCCCCCAGATATGGTTTAAAAATAGCAGCCAGTAATTTTTCCATTTTTCACGTACTTTTTAAATGCAAGTGCAAGGCTTCGTTTCCTGGGGTACAAAGAAAAACGGAATCTCATAAAACTAGAAGCAAAGTATAATGTTGCTGTAAAAGATCTGATTGATCGTTATTCGCGGTGTGCAAGTACTTGGAAAGGGAAACGAGAAACGACCCTGCGCGAGTCGCGGAGAAATATTGCAACTATCTTAAATAATTCATATTGTCAATTGAAATTGTCAAATTGACGTATATTTCATACCTTCTGTCAATGAAGCAGAAAAATTATATATTGCTCCACAATATTGATATGATATGCAATTATTATATAAAGGTAAATTTAATTAATTGTGTTTTGCTTGCAGTACTGCATTTTAATAACTAATTTTATTTACTACATACAATTGTTGATGTTTTCATAACATAACCTGAATCTTATTTTTTCTTCTTATTATTTTTTTGGACTATGGCCTTGATAATTATCCAGTAACCAGGACTAATATAATTGGCCAATATAATTAAAAGTGCGAATAATAGTACAGAGCGTAGAAATAGGGGTCGCTTTGCCGAACTTGCACGGTCCCAATACAGGGTAACCCGAAAAGATTGGTCATAAATTATACCACAAAAATAGGTTGATTGAACCTCACTTACCTATATACAATAGTGCACACACAAAAAGTTACAGCCCTTTAAAATTACAAAATAGAAATAGATTTTTTTTCATATATCGAAAACTCGTTAAAGATTCTTTATTGAAAATGTATATGTGGCATTTTTGTGGCAGCTTCATCTTAAAAAAAAAATTACAGTGAAATTTGTGCACCCCATAAAAATTTTATGGGGTTTTGATCCCTCAAACCCCCCCAAACCCCCCCAAACTTTTGTGTACGTTCCAATTAAATTATTGTTGTGGCACCTTTAGTTAAACACGATATTTTTAAAACTTTTTTGTCTCTTAGTACTTTTTCGATAAACCAGCGTTTATCGAGATATTTTGAGTATTTGTCGAATCCACCACATATTTGTATATGGTTAAGTACGATTATAGAGGACATGTTAATAATCTGAAAATTTATTTATAATTTACATTTTTAGGTATATTTTGAAAAAGAAGCCACATCTGGTTAAAAGGTGACTTATCAAAAAAAGACTAAGAGGCAAAAAAGTTTTAAAAACACTGTGTTTAACTAATGGTACCACAATAATAGTTTCATTGGAACGTACAGAAACATTTGGGGGGTTTAAGGGAAAAAAACCCCCATAAAATTTTTATGTAAATGTATTAAAAAAGAAGCCGCATCTCGATAAAAACTCGCTTATAGAAAAAATTTTAAGAGGCAACCAAGTTTTAAAATCATTGTGTTTAACTAGTGGTACCACAATAATGAATTAATTGGAACGTACACAAAAGTTTGGGGGGGTTTAAGGGAACAAAACCCCCATAAAATTTTTATGGGGTGGACAAATTTCACTATAATTTTGTTTTAAGATGTTCCTGCAATAACAATGATACGTGTCTATTTTCAAGAAAAAGTCTCTAATAGTTTTCGATATATTGAAAAAAAATCTATTTTTATATTGTAACTTCAAAGGGCTGTAACTTTTTTTGTGAGCACATTTGTACTAAGGTAAGTTAGGTTCAGTCGAACTTTTTTTGACCCCAGAATGTGTGGTATAATTTATGACCAATCTTTTCGGGACACCCTGTATAAATAAAATTATTTGTACCTTCTTTCAATTTCTAACATTTGGCAAGAGCGCCTAGTTAAGAATCACATATAATAATGTTACACTATGTACTTTATTAAGCTTTCAGTAAAATTAACGAATTACTTTTTTCTTTTATTACTTGTATTTTTTACGTTTTAGTTTATTTCATTGTTGAAAACTCTTCTTCATCTTCTTCTTCTTCTTCTTCTTCTTCTTCTTCTTCTTCTTCTTCTTCTTTTTCCTCTTCTTCTTCTTCTTCTTCTTCTTCTTCTTCTTCTTCTTCTTCTTCTTATTCTTCCTCTTTATAAGCAATTCTGCTTGTTCATTGGCGGATTAATACCTCTGTGGAAGATTGTCACTCCATCTTTTGTTAACTGTCAGGCTTTCAACATTATTTTGGGTTTTTGATATCCTCATAAATTTAGTTTCCTTGATGTTTATTGATAATCCATATTCTTGTCCATACTCAACTATCTTGTTCATTAGCTTTTGAAGATCTTGGGGGTTGTCCGCTATTATGATAGTATCGTCCGCATATCTAATGTTGTTAATTGGCGTTCCATTGACCTTTATTCCTGCTGTTTATCCCTCAAGAGCTCTTTTCATCATTTCTTAAGAGTATGCATTGAATGGTAGTGGTGACAATACACACCCCTGTCTCACTCCTCTTTTAATATCGAACTCTTTATGACATCAGTGTTGACATAATGACGTAATCGACGATTTCATTAACTACAAACCAAGTTCAGGGATACCTCATTTCAAAGATCTCCTAATCGTATTTGGAACGACGCAATTACTTGAATATTTATTTATACAAGGTTATACAAAACTATTGGTTCACTATAACAATTAATTTATAATAAATTTTTAGTATATATATACAAGCTATACGCTCCCGAGGAAGCTAGCTCTTTTCACTTGAAGATCCTTTTTGTGGGGGATCATCCCTTTCTGAGTTAGGTTTTACAGTTGCTGGTGTGTCTTCTCTATTTCCACTACCTTTCTCTATTCTTCTCTCTCTTTGATTTTCCTTCCTGTATTTCTAATTTCCTTACTTCTTAAGTCTTCTTCCACTTGTTGTCTCTATCTGAGTTTAGGTCTGCCTCTAGTTCTTGTACCTGGTGGTATCCATTCGGTTATAACTCTTAACGGATTGTTCTTCTCTCTTCTCATTCGGTGTCCATACTATCTAATTCTCTGTGCTTTGATTGCTCTAACTATGTTCTCTTGACCCATCCATTCTTGTATTTCGTGGTTCGTCCATTTTCTTGCATCCTCTTCATTTTCCCTCTTTGGTCCCAGAATCTTTCTCATAATTTTTCTCTCAAAAACTTTTAGCTGCTCTTCTTCTCTTGCTCTTAATGTGAATGTCTGAAAAGAATATAGCAACTATTGGTCTTATGGTCGTTTTGTAGATTTTCATTTTTGTGATTCGGCTTATCTTCTTATCTCTGCAAAAAATTTTATTTCTGTAGAATGCTTTGTTTCCCGCTTAAATTCTTCTTTTCATATCTACACTTTCATTTCTTCTGTTGACTAATACTCCGAAATAAACTGCTCGTCAAAAGTTAGGGATATAGAAAATTATGCTCATCTTCATAGCTGATTTTTTCGAGAACAGATTAACGGATTCCGCTTATATTTTTTTATTATCTTAGATTTTTTTATTTTTAGTATTTACACAGTTGTAGAAAAGTTTACACAAACTTCGTTTCTGTACTTATACCAGGTGAAAGAAAAGAAATGTTAATGTTTCCTTATGTTAAGTTTGAGACGCCCTGTAGAGAGGACGGGGTACAAATGTGAGTATTCATCACAATCGTATTGTAGCCTTATGTTTTGTGAACATTCTGTTTTTTAAATGTCCCTGATATCTTTAGAAGCAAAGAAAATAGACTTCGTAGTAGTTTAAAATGTGTTTTAACTGGGGATGGGAAAAACCTACCGGTTTTAACCGAAAACCGGTTTTTTAATTCGCAATAACCGGTTTTACCGGTTGTTTTTTTGTCCCGCTTATAACCGGTTTTTTCTTTTTAAAGTAAAAACCGGTTATTAGGTTTTTACGGTGATTAGGATTAGGTTAGGTATTATTTTGGATCCCAATCATAATTATTATGCTCGAGTAATTATTCCAAACAAAACCATAATTTAAATTTTATTTTATAAATGCAGAAGCAAACTTAAAGTGCAAACTCACATAAGCCAGAAACAATTAAGTTTTATTATAATATTTCGTTGAAAAGGTATTTGTAATCATAATATTTACATAAGAAGTGATCTGGTTGAAGTAGACGCAAACATCATCTATTTTTCACACTTAACTGTTGATATTGAAAGTGGGTGAATGACTTTTTCTGATTACCAAAAATAATGTTCTGACTATGAATATCGAATTACCGATTACGAATACGAATCTAAGGATTTCCCTAAGTTTTCAAAACGATACACCTATACAGGAAGTATTAAATGAGTTAAAATGTACCTATTATACAAATATACAAACGTGTTAAAAGAAATACATGATAAATCTTTTTTGATGGTAGTAAAAATAAAAGATAAATTGCATTATCTAATTTATTTTTAAGTAAAATATTTATGTTGATATTATTTTTTTTAAATCCCATTTGAAAGAGTCTGGGAAATTTTTTATAAATTGAAATGGTGGGATTAAATTATATATTATTGCAATATGTATATATTAATCTTACGCTATATGATGTTTAATAATAATCAATAAATATGTAATAATAATAAAATAATAAATAAATATAATAATTATTGGAATAAAATTGTTTTATTAAAAATTGAGTTTTATTTATATTGAAATTGATGTTCTTTCGATAGTACTAATTTTGATCATATTGATATCGAGTATCGAGTCGAGTGGAGTATCGCAAACTAAAGTGCATTGTAAATGTAACATTGTAACCTATTGGATTAAAAAAACAGAAAACCGGTTTTTGGAAAAACCGGTTTTTTTGGCCGGTTATAACCGCCAGGTTAAACCGTAAACAAAAAAAAACCGGTATAACCGAAAACCGGTGTTTTGTCAAAAACCGCCATCCCTAGTTTTAACCGAAACAAAAGTTTGAAACGCATTGTAGGGATGAAAATACACAAAGGTGGATATATATCGACATTATGTTGTAGTTTTTAGTCTCATATTTTGCGAATATTTTATTATTTTGATCTCTCTGATATCTTTAACAACAAAGAAACTAGTCGGTTTTATTCTTTAGTATGTATTTTAACTGACGACATGCGATACGTGAAGAGGACATGTCGTATCATACCACTAAGATGAAATTATTTTCTACATATAGTGCGAAAGGAACAGAGTGTTTAAAGAAAAATAATCTGTGTAATGTACCTCTCGCTATTTAAAGAGCCTCCACGTTGGCACCAAATCCGTACTTATTCTCAAGGAAATTCCGCCCCAAAACATCACAGGGCCTCCACTAAACAATCTCGCCTCTCTTATATTACGCTGTGCATACCGCTTACCTGGTCTACAAATAACTCTTATAGGTGTCGATTGTTTACCTTATGTGCCTTTCTGTTTGTAAAGTTTTGCTAGCTGCTATTTTTTATTATTTAACTGTTAATTTACTTTTGTTTCATTTAAAAGACCTACTAAAGAGTAAAACCACGTATCTTCTTTGTTTCTAAAGATATCAAGGACATTCAAAAAAGAAAATATTCACAAAACATAAGAGGCGCTCCGAGGAAAAAGGGCGAATACGCCAGTTACAGTTTTTTTTTTTTTAATGCAATGGATAGCCTGATCATTATTCGAACAATGTACCACCATAACATGGTTTATTCGTCCTTTCTATTCAGAACTATAATAGGTTGACTTAACGGAAGCAAACTGTATGAATCTTAAAAAGTATGGTAAATGTTCCGTGGAACAACGGCGAATACGCCACCGCTACGTCGGTACACAGCTAGCCCTCCCACTTCTGTCTTGCCAAATTTCTGAATAAAATTTCCGTGATTTCCGTCTTATTTTTACCGTTTTAAGCTACAGTGTCGTTTTGCTTGTCAAAACAAGTAGTTTTTATTTTGATTAGTTTGAATAGTTTGAGTTACTTTACTAATAAAGTTAAAATTTTACTGCTACAATGTCAGAAAGCGAGTTTACAGAAGACCAAAACAAAGGCTACACTAGAAAAAGGTCGAAAACTGAAGACACGTGGCAAAAGAATGTGAATAAAGTTAAAAGAAACTCAGGTGAAGAATACAGCACCATTAAAAACAGAAAACTTGTGCCTAAGCGGACTGTGGGAAGTCCCTGTTCCTGTGGATGTTTTGAGAAAGTAGGTTTGGAGAAAATTAGTATAATTTTTAAAAACTTTTGGGAATTATCTGAGTATAACCTACAAAACGCTTACTTATCTAAAAGAGTGAAATCTGTTTCTGTCAACCGTTGTCGCATTAAAAATCGACCTAGTCGAAAGTTACGTAGTATTGAGTACAGTGTACTTTTTGAAAGCAATGAATTTAAAGTCTGCAGAAAAGCATTCTATGCGATTCATGGTGTCACTGAAAAGAGGGTTCGAACTGTTTTGAATAAAGTATCCACAAGTGGCACTGTAGAATTGGACAGAAGAGGAAATAAAAATCCAGTTAACAAAGTAAGTGTAGAAATGAAAGAAACTGTAATGTTACATGTAAATAGTTTACCCAAATGTTCAAGCCATTACAGCAGAGCAAAAAGCCCTTACCGAAAGTACCTTTCCACAGACTTAAACATAAACAAGTTGTATGACGTGTACTGTGAGTGGATGACAGAAAATCACCTTTTAATTGACCCTGTCAGCTCACGGTTCTATCGTGACACATTTAATAAAAAATTCAATATTGGTTTCAACCCTCCTAAGTCGGATACTTGTAATTTTTGTGACAAAACAGATATGGAACTTTCAAATTGTGATAATTTACAACGTAACCAATTGCAAGTTGCCAAGGAACTTCATTTAAGACGAGCCAAAGCAGTTCAAAAAATACTTAAAAGTTATAGAAGTAATAATGAAGACTCAGTTTCAGCAATTTGTATAGATCTGCAGCAAACTCTCCCTACCCCTAAACTGACGACATCTGTACAGTATTACAAAAGGAAGCTTTGGACCTACAATTTTGCAGTCCATGATGTTAAATCTGGAAAATGTGTTATGTACATGTGGAATGAAAGTACTGGAGGTCGTGGTTCATGTGAAATAGCAAGCTGCTTGTCCCATTACTTTGATTCTATGGATCATCAAGTCAAAAAAGTTGTGCTATTTAGTGACAATTGTGGGGGCCAGAACAAAAATATGAACATTGTTTTAGCTTGTTTGAAAAAAATTCATGAATTAAAATTTGATTTCATAGAACATTACTTTATGATTCCTGGACATTCATATTTACCTTGTGACAGGGATTTTGGTCACATTGAGTTAAGGCTTCGAAATATTGATGTTTATTCTGAAGACCACTATATTGACTTAATTCGTTCATCAAGGAAGGTCAGACCATTCAAAGTAGTAAAAATGACATCATCAATGTTTTTTGATTTCACTGCTCTTCAGAAGTTAATTACAAAAAGAAAATCAACTGCTAGTTTTAAAGATGGTAAAGTATTTCTTTACTCCAAGTTGTTCAAACAAGGGTTTTCCATACAACCAACGTACCAAAATGTTTTGTCCGAACAAGTTGTTTTGCAGAAAGGAAAAGTAGGAGAATATCAACGCCATTTGTTTGATTTATCTGCCGCAGTTTTGTCTCCTAAATACCAACAGCCTATAAAACTTTCAGAGGAAAAAATAAAAGACATCAAGTCACTTCTTCCATACATACCGCTTCATCATAGGAGTTTCTTTGATGAGCTGATTTCTCTCCAAGAATCACAAACCAATTTGGCAACGCTAACTGGAGAAAGTCAGGATGATGTTATGGATTTTTGCTTGAATTAATAATTTATTGTTTGGTGTTTTTTTAGTTTTTGATTTATCTTAAACAGAACAATTTTTAATTAAAAAATGTTTTTCATATCATATCCTTTGAATAAAACTTTTTTCAATATCCTGAATTATAATTTTGGTTTAGATGGGGTGATCTTATTTGCTTAACAAGCAAAACTTTTTATAAAAAAAAATAGTTTTTACCTAACCGCATTACAAAATTTTGATGACGTGTATATTCGCCCTTATTGAATTAAAAACACTTTTTCAACTTTAATCGCGTTTTTCTCAAAATGCCCATTTGGCGTATTCGCCGTTTGTCCACGGAGCGCCTCACGGAGCGCCTCTTTTAAAGACCATAATACTGTTCTGATGTATACTAACATTTGTACTTCGTCATCCCTACAGGGTGGCATAAACTTAACATAAGAAAAACATTTCTTTTCTTCCACTCGGTATAAGTACAAAACAGATGTTTGAGTAAACCTTTGCACAACTGTGTAAATACTAAAGCAAAATTTAAAATAATAAAACAAAAATTAGCCGAATCCGTTAACCTGTTCACGAGAAAATCAACTATGAAAATGAGCATACTATTCCCTATCCCTAACTTTTGATGAGCAGTTTATTTGAACGTTTCAACCTCTTCCAAGCTGTGTGCGTCTATTGTCATTTCTGTCAGTTGTGTCTTCTTTTTCTTGCTTACAGTCATTTATTTTGTTTTATTTCCATTTATTTCCAGTCCTCTCAGTTTGGATTCGTTTTCTATTTCTTGGAAGGTTTCCTTTAATGCCCTTTTATCTGTTGCTACTCTGGTTATATCGTCCGCATATCCAATTATTTGTACTGCATATTTATTTATAGTTCCTGTGTTTGACAACTTTTTATTATCTTGTCTAATGATAGAATAAATATTACCTATCGTTTAGATCGCATCTCCTTGTCTTACTCCATTTTTTATTTTTATTATTTTTGTTCCCTCTCTTCCGGTGTCTATTGTTGTTTGGGAATTTTGCATCGTCATTTCTATTTTTCTTATAATTTTATTTGGTATTTTCCTCTCCTGTAAATCTTGGATCATTCTGCTTCTACTTAGTTTGTCAAAGATCTGTTTAAAGTCTAGGAAAAGTATATGTGCTTCTCCGTCATACTCGTATAATAAATGTTTAGTAATATACAATAAAATTATAAAATGACAGAGCAATTAACAAAATTAATTAACAAAATCATAAAACACAATAAAATAACGGAAGAAAGGAGAACTAGCGAACTAATTCTACTATTCAAAAAAGGAGATAAAAAGCAGCCAGAAAACTACAGAAGTATCAACTTGTTAAATACGACTCTAAAACTTACAACTAAAATTTTACAAGACCTAATGAATCAAAGGATAAGTTTAGCAGATGAACAACAGGGTTTTTGTACTGGAAGATCGTGTACAGATGCAATATTCGTCATAAAGCAAATTACTGAGAAATCACTAGAGTATAATAGAACAGCATTTCTATTTTCTATGTCTGATTGACTTGAAGAAAGCATTTGACAGAGTGAGACTCAAATATGTAATCCATCTTCTGTATAATAGAGAAGTCTGTACCAAAATAACAAAATGGACGTCAGAATCGATGGACAACTTAGAAAACCTATATATATATATATATATATATATATATATATAAAACAAGGAGAGGTTAGCGCGAGTTAATAGATATCGGCATGGCTCGCAATAAGTATGAAAAACAAAATATGCACAAGATGGAATGCAACCATAGACACGTGTTTCTGACTTATTAGTCGTCATCAGTATGATATAGCTAAACAGGAGCAATGCAACCAATTTGTGGCTGTAATGTTAGAAGACCCTCAGGATTCGAGAGCAACAACTAACAAATCCACGGAGGAAGCTACAGCTACCTGAGGCAAGGAATGCCAAACGTTTAGAACGTTTTAAACAATCAAACAAGGAGAGGTTAGCGCGAGTTAATAGATATCGGCATGGCTCGCAATAAGTATGAAAAACAAAATATGCACAAGATGGAATGCAACCATAGACACGTGTTTCTGACTTATTAGTCGTCATCAGTATGATATAGCTAAACAGGAGCAATGCAACCAATTTGTGGCTGTAATGTTAGAAGACCCTCAGGATTCGAGAGCAACAACTAACAAATCCACGGAGGAAGCTACAGCTACCTGAGGCAAGGAATGCCAAACGTTTAGAACGTTTTAAACAATCAAACAAGGAGAGGTTAGCGCGAGTTAATAGATATCGGCATGGCTCGCAATAAGTATGAAAAACAAAATATGCACAAGATGGAATGCAACCAAATTGGTTGCATTGCTCCTGTTTAGCTATATCATACTGATGACGACTAATAAGTCAGAAACACGTGTCTATGGTTGCATTCCATCTTGTGCATATTTTGTTTTTCATACTTATTGCGAGCCATGCCGATATCTATTAACTCGCGCTAACCTCTCCTTGTTTGATTGTTTAAAACGTTCTAAACGTTTGGCATTCCTTGCCTCAGGTAGCTGTAGCTTCCTCCGTGGATTTGTTAGTTGTTGCTCTCGAATCCTGAGGGTCTTCTAACATTACAGCCACAAATTGGTTGCATTGCTCCTGTTTAGCTATATCATACTGATGACGACTAATAAGTCAGAAACACGTGTCTATGGTTGCATTCCATCTTGTGCATATTTTGTTTTTCATACTTATTGCGAGCCATGCCGATATCTATTAACTCGCGCTAACCTCTCCTTGTTTGATTGTTTAAAACGTTCTAAACGTTTGGCATTCCTTGCCTCAGGTAGCTGTAGCTTCCTCCGTGGATTTGTTAGTTGTTGCTCTCGAATCCTGAGGGTCTTCTAACATTACAGCCACAAATTGGTTGCATTGCTCCTGTTTAGCTATATCATACTGATGACGACTAATAAGTCAGAAACACGTGTCTATGGTTGCATTCCATCTTGTGCATATTTTGTTTTTCATACTTATTGCGAGCCATGCCGATATCTATTAACTCGCGCTAACCTCTCCTTGTTTGATTGTTTAAAACGTTCTAAACGTTTGGCATTCCTTGCCTCAGGTAGCTGTAGCTTCCTCCGTGGATTTGTTAGTTGTTGCTCTCGAATCCTGAGGGTCTTCTAACATTACAGCCACAAATTGGTTGCATTGCTCCTGTTTAGCTATATCATACTGATGACGACTAATAAGTCAGAAACACGTGTCTATGGTTGCATTCCATCTTGTGCATATTTTGTTTTTCATACTTATTGCGAGCCATGCCGATATCTATTAACTCGCGCTAACCTCTCCTTGTTTGATTGTTTAAAACGTTCTAAACGTTTGGCATTCCTTGCCTCAGGTAGCTGTAGCTTCCTCCGTGGATTTGTTAGTTGTTGCTCTCGAATCCTGAGGGTCTTCTAACATTACAGCCACAAATTGGTTGCATTGCTCCTGTTTAGCTATATCATACTGATGACGACTAATAAGTCAGAAACACGTGTCTATGGTTGCATTCCATCTTGTGCATATTTTGTTTTTTATATATATATATATATATATATATATATATATATATATATATATATATATATATAGGCAGCGGAATAAGACAGGGAGACTCATTGAGTCCTATGCTCTTCAATTTAATCATGGATGAAATCATCAAAATGTCAACAAGGGAAGAGGATATGGAATAGGAAAAAAAGAAGTAAAAATACTCTGCTACGCAGACGACGCAATATTGAAAGGCCAAAATGAAGATAGTCTGCAAAGATTAGTCCACAGATTTAACATAAGAGCAAAGGACTTCAAGATGACAGTGTCATCTCAGAAAACTAAAACAATAGTAATCAATAAAGAACCAGTCAGATGTAAAATAGAAATTGATGATATCAGTATTCAACTAGTAATGGGAGTAAAATATTTTGGAATTACAATGTCAAGTTACGGAAACCTGGACAAAGAAGTGAGAAATCAAGTACAAAAACAAATAGACTCGCGATAGTATACGAATCCGACATTTTAACACTGAGATGAAGTCAAGAATTTATATAGCCAGTGTAAGACCAATAATGAGATATGCATCAGAAACAAGACCCGATACAGCCACAACACAACAAAGACTACTGGAAACAGCAGAGATGAAAGTACTGAGAATTACACGAAATACGCTGAGGGATCCAAAGGGGAGTTAAGACATTAGAAGACCATGTAACCTACAGTGTACAAACGAATGGACACTAAATAGAAAAAAAAAAGAATGGAACAACCACATAACTAGAATGGGGGAGACACGTGTGGTCAAAATAGTACGAGATAAATCACCAATCGGTACAAGAAGTATCGACCGACCGCGCAAAAGATGGAGTGACATCCTTCCAGAGGTATCAATCCGCCCATGAACAAGCAGAATTATTGCTTTTAAAGAGAAAGGAGAAGAAGAAGAAAATTAAAAGAAATATTGAAATTGGCGACCTTCAGCAATGATGAAATGACACAGGCGGGTAGTAAATTTTTTCCAAACGTTATTTTAATTTAATTAATGGGTACCTATTGGGTACTGTAAACATTTTACTTATACTCTGGGCTAATTAGCAAAATACAAGGAAAAGTTATTTACCAGCAATTTTATTGCTGGAATCGAATCTTATTATTGTATGTATTAATAATATAGATATGCAAAGTCCGCAGATAGTGTGCTACTTTTTTTATAAACAAAATGGCGCCCGAAAATCGTGTTTTTTTTCAATTTTTGCTCTATAACTCCAAAGATTTGAACTTTAGACCAAAAATACCCAAAATAAAAATTCACCGCAATTAAATTCTGCATAGAGACGTGTTTTTTCCGATTTACTTCGACGAAAACTTTCCCCGGAAAAAGCGGTTATTTCCAACAAAATCTTTAATTTTCAACTAAACTTTTAGATAAGTAGTTGTTAATCAATAATTAAGTAGCTTGGTAACATAAAAGCGCTTTCCGTATATATTATAATTACAGAAGTCTCTGGAAATTGAATGAACAGTTTAGCAATAATTAAAATGTTAATTAAAAATTTACGGTCGCTATGATAACGACAATAATTATGATGCATAAGAATAACTATGATTTTTTCATAAACAGACAATATACCTATCTAAAGTACTTTACATAATTGAAATTGGACTATTTAAGCGGCCTCAGGAATATTTTAAAATTATAAACAATTTTTTGGTTTATAAACAAATAGAATATCTCGGGAAATATTAAACTAAATTAAATTGTGAAAACGGTATTCGAAAGACAGCGGCAGAACGCTTCTTTAAAAAGACAAAAAGTTTAATTACGATCAGTGGTTCCTGAGATACAATCGGTCAAAGTTGACCGGAATTTACGGAAAAGATATAAACAATAGGATCATAATTTTCAAACCATCACCTTTTTATTTTTATTCTCTTTCTCCACACCAATTTCCATATCTTTAAATTCCTCATAACATATATTATTATACTAAAAACTATCGATAATACGTGTGAAAATTGCCAAAAATAGCAAAATTCCAATCAAAAATTAGGTTGGAGAAAATGTAACCCTCAAAGTTCAAAATCGGTATACGTTAACAAAATGCATTTTCTCGGTTTCCCATGGAGCAATTCCCTTCATTCTTTTTTTGTTCCCTAACAACTCGAGTAGAGCCATCGAATTAACGCATTATTAAATGTCAAACTTGCTTTTGTTTTGTTATAATAGATTAATTTATTTATAAGAACAGAAAATTACATATTTTTTCAGTTGTAGGCTTTTTTTTAGATAAACTTACTACAAGTGTACCTTTTAAAGTTAAAAACATAAATATTCTCACTTGAAAGCTGTATAATTATTCAAACAATTTTTATTTAAACAAATTAAAATATTGTGTTATAATAAATAAATTAATTTATTATAACAAAACAAAAGCAAGTTTGACATTTAATTATGCATTAGTTCGATGGCTCTACTCGAGTTACTTGGGAACAAAAAAAGAATGAAGGAAATTTCTCCATGGGAAGCCGAGAAAATGCATTTTTTTAACGTATATCGATTTTGAACTTTGAGGGTTACATTTTCTCCAACCTAATTTTTGATTGGAATTTTGCTATTTTTGGCAATTTTCACACGTATTATCGATAGTTTTTATTATAATAATATATGTTATGAGGATTTTAAAGATATGAAAATTGGTGTGGAGAAAGAGCACAAAAATAAAAAGGTGATGGTTTAAAAATAATGATCCTATTGTTTATATCTTTGCCGTAAATTTCGGTCAACTTTGACCGGTTGTATCTCAGGAACTACTCGTCATAATTAAACGTTTTTCCTTTTAAAAGAAGCGTTCTGCCGCTATCTTTCGAATACTGTTTTCACAATTTAATTTAGTTTAATATTTCCCCAGATATTCTATTTGTTTATAAGCCAAAAAATTGTTTATAATTTTAAAATATTCCTGAGGCCGCTTAAATAGTCCAATTTCAATTCTGTAAAGTACATTAAATAGGTATAGTGTCTTTTTATGAAAAAATCATAGCTATTCTTATGCATCATAATTATTGTCGTTATTATAGCGACCGTAAATTTTTAATTAACATTTCAATTGTTGCTAAACTATTCATTCAATTTCCATTGGCTTCTGGAATTATAATATATACGGAAAGGGCTTTTACGTTACTAAGTTATTTAATTATTGATTAACAACTACTTATCTAAAAGTTTAGTTGAAAATTAAAAAATTTTTTGGAAAAATCCGCTTTTCCGGGGAAAGTTTTCGTCGAAGTAAATCGGAAAAAACACGTCGCTATGCAGAATTTAATTGCGGTGAATTTTTATTTGAGTGTTTTTGGTCTAAAGTTAAAATTTTTGGAGTTAGAGAGCAAAAAATGAAAAAACACGATTTTCGGGCGCCATTTTGTTTATAAAAAAAGTAGCACACTATCTGCGGACTTTGCATATCTATATTATTAATATATACAATCATAAGATTCGATTCCAGCAATAAAATTGCTGGTAAATAACTTTTCCCAAAAATGGCCTATTCTCCGATAATCAGCCCAGACTATTAACTAAGTACGTAACTTTGCCTAATCCTGTAGAAAAAAATATTTGAGTAATTGATCGTTGTAAAGGCGATCTTTCAAATGAGAAGTCCCATGAATCTGATTTTTAATTAAAAAAATTGTGGATGTCATTAGGCCAACACTGATGACGTAATGTCCAACACGTATAATATATTAAAATTTACATGCATATTATTTATTTAAGGCCTTAAGTAGGTTTTAAGGTTTTTTTAAAGTCGTCTGTTTCTGAAATAATGAACTTATTCCATATTTGTGCATAACTCTGTATGATTTTGCAATTCTGTTAAAAAGTATTTTTGTATGACTTTTATAAAAACGATGAAGTTATGCAACAATTTTATTCAAGGCTTGGTTAGACCCGAAACTTGATATTGTTATTAGTTAGATAGTTAACCGTTGCATAGTCTAATAAACTTACGTTGGCTAACAAATGCGACAGAGGACATAGTGCAAAAAGTTAAAATTTAATAATTTGTTTTTCCAATTTACGAATCATTTGTTTTTTCCGCATATCAATTAGATCTTCCCACGTTCTACTATTACGTTACACATAAAACGGAAAGCAAATCAACTGAGGCCATGCACATCGCTTGATACTAATGTGAATGAATTGGTAAGTTTATTCTAAAGGAAACGAAATAAACCAAAGGTTTATACTATTTCGTCTTTGAACTACATAATTAGAAAATTATTTTGGATATAATTACAGGTGAAGTCCAAATTCTAAGTATTGTGCATTAACTTAAATCGACTGGGATAGGTAAAATTTTCTAATCATTTAAGGCACTGTAAGAGTGTATAACTTAAATAATAGCTTAATAGTAAGCTTAATAACTTAAATAGTAGAGAATATAGGCCAGAGGTTCCCAAACTAATTTTTCTCGTAGACCACTTTAAAAAATTTACTGGTGTCGGTGGACCCCCAGCAGAAATGGTATTTCGTAGCTGTGCACATCAGTGGCGGGTCTAGAAAATTGCCTGGGGGTGGAGGGAACTTGGGTGGAAAAAACTAAGACATTAATGAAGGTCGAACAGTCTTTTTGTTTTTTTTTTCTCAAAATATCATTCCAAGCGATTTTACAGTGATTTGGAATTTATTTAAACTTTGCATTTTTTATCGTAAAGTATCAATGGAAAAAATAATGTTTTAATAGAATGGACTCAAAAATGTGATTATTAGGCATTATAACAAGTTTCTTTATTTAAAACATGTTTTTGATCAAATTTTAGGGTAGAAAACCTGTAGAATACTGTTTTTTACATTTACCTCCATTCCCAAAATACGTGTTCTTCTATTTGGCTGAAAATTTGCCCAGAGACAGTCAAAACACAGGACTTTAAGTTGTTAAAAGAACTTGTATAGTTTTACAATACAAGAAAAGTTTCATGCACTAATATCAGAGTCAAAATTTTATAGTTCAGTCGGGTTAGCATTTGATCTTGCATATCTCCGCCATTTTTAACTTTCCGACAAAAAGTGTAAGGACTGAAATTGTTGAAAATATGATTTCCTATAAGTAATATCCATAAATTTTTTGTGCCGTCGATATTTTCCGAGTTATGGTGGGAAATAGTGACAGTTAGAGCATAATTATTGAATTATCTCGTTTATTATTAGTTTTATAACAAAAATATACCTATACAAAAATGAACAGAATTAAATTTTATACAATTTTAATCTCTTTCATTTTTTTGCTAAAATCCATATTTCAGGTAGTACGTATGCGGTAAAGGCGCGAGCATAAGACCTGATTGGTTTGATAGCAGTGGTTTTTGTTCAATATCTCCGTCATTTTCAACTTTTCGACAAAAATTTTAGGAACTCAAATTGTTCCAAATAAATCGTGTATACAATAATTATTACAATTTTTTTTAACCATTTTTTTCGTACGGTCGATATTTTCCGAGTTAATTGTACTTAAAGTAGACGCCTATATTTTTGACACTGATATTATTCCACGCGTTTTTTTTTATATTTTAAAACTATAAAAAAAATGTTAACCACTTGAAGTCCTGTGTTTTGGCAAAAAGCTGCGTGGGCAAATTTTTAGTCAAATCGAAGGACATGTTTTTTGGGAATGGAGCAAAATATAAAAAACAGTATTTTGACGTTTTCTACACAAAAATAAAATTTTTAATCAAAATAACTTATTATAATGCGTTATAATGACATTTTTGTGTCCCTACTATTAAAACGAATGTTTTTTCCATTGATTTCCATTGATTTATTAAGAAAAAAATGGAAATTTGTTTAAATAAATACCAAATCACTATAAAATTTTCGTGGACCCCCACTTATAACTTGTGAACCCCCATTTCTATTTCACGCCAACGTAGACCCCCGTTGAGTCCTTCGTGGACCCCTGGGGGTCCACCTGGACCACTTTGGGAATCACTGATATAGGCTATTGATTATGTTCAAAATAAGAGAGCTAAAAGGAACTACAACGTTAATGCAATACAACGTTCTACCATTTAAATGGGTTCGTTTTTGAGAAAGGGGTGAATTAGTCCCTAGGCACAGGGTGAATTAGGGTGAGTCCTGTGCACTTTTGGTACAGATACGTCTACAGGAACGTTGTTCCAGATTAAATCTACTATAGAAATATCGTATTCTAATTTCCAAAATGTTTTTTTTTACAAAAATATACCTACTCAAAAGAAAAGCATGAAAAAAACACGAAAGAAAGCAATTTTGTTTCTTCCCCAATAACTTTTTTCCACAGAGATAATATAGGTATAGGCATTGGCTCTGCGAAAAATAACTACCATCCATCCTCTTTAAAATTACATTTGGTAGAAGTCTCTAGGATTTATAGTTTCCGAAATTAGATTTTTCAAACTTCGCCGCTCTCAGAATTTTTGGGCCATTTTCCCCATTATTTCGCAAACAGTAGAAATAGAAGTCAATTACCTTTAAAATGGTCTATTGTATAAGGTTGTACGGCTATTTTTAAGCAAGTTATGCTTTTTCAAGGATTTATCCTTTTAATGATTTTTGATATTTTTTGTGATTATTTTTAAAATTTTTCATTATGCCTTTTTTCTTATACATTTAGGTATATAAATTGTAAAATAAAAAAAAATATTTTTTTTTACAAAATGGTGTATTGCAAAAAATTCTAGGACTATTTTTAAACAAGATATCCGTAAGATATCCAAGGGAATCCGTAATTTGAAAAAAATTTTAAATTTTTTCATTTCTTTTCAATTAGAAGAATATAACTGCATATAATAAGGTTTTTTTAATTGCAAATAATTTTCTTAATAACACTTTTCGATATTGTGAAATATAAAGGTACTTTGCTCATAAGCGAAATTCATATTTTTAACATACCTCGTATACTATTGACAAAATTTTATATCTCATGATTGCATCTTAGGTTTTAGACTATGTAGAGCATTTTATAAACAATAAGTTTTTTTTATAAAGTTAATAATAAAAAGTTTTCAATATGGTTCCAACTTAGTGAGAGTTTTTGCTCAAAATTTTAAAGAACCGCTTGGATTGACATGAAATTTGGCATACGTATAGCTTACATGTCAAAGAAAAAAAGTGATATTGTGCCGATGTGTGCTTTTGCCCTGGGGGTGACTTTCACCCCCTCTTGAGGGTGAAAAAATATATGTCCAAAATAAGTCGGGAAATGGGTAAACTGACTAATTTTAAGTAACTTTTGTTCTATAGAGCTTTTTCGCCAAGTCAACACTTTTCGAGTTATTTGCAAGTGAATATGTTCATTTTTTAACAAAATAACCACATTTTTAGACGGTTTTTCGCAAATAACTCAAAAAGTAAGTATTTTATCGAAAAAAAAAAACGTTCTTAGCAAAAATATAGCCTATAAAAAAGTAAAAAAAATATGTCCGCGTTAGGTCTCTGGATCTCGTAGAACCAGAGTTATAGCCAATGAAAAATAGATTCATATTCACCGAATTTCAAATAGAATATTTCGACGTGAAATATCCAAAAAATTAAGCACTTTTTGGGGAAAATCTGTTATAATTTTTTACAGTGTTTAAAAAAAAGCTTTATTTCTGTTTTTACAGAAAGTTTCTAGCATTAAATTTAAGCAAGTTACGCTCAAAATAAAGTTGGTCCCTTTTGTTTTTGCAAAAAAAAAATCGGCAAGGCCACCCCCTAATTAGCAACTTAAATTGCTCTTGCAACTTAAAAATTAATCGTTACCGCTCCAAAAATTATTTTACTTATGTTGTGTTTATATGATCTGTAGGTTTCATCGATTCAAAGTGCTTATTTTTGAAAAAATTTGGTTTCAAAGTAAAATTTTTAAAAATTTAAATTTTGAAAAATATGCTTTTTTTCAAAATAACTTAAAAATTGTTAGAGATACCAAAAAACTCGAAAATCAAAAAAGTCAGATTTGCTTTTCTGAATATCATGTATTTTTTTGTTTTTTCGTTAGAAAAAAATTGATTAAGATTTGGTGTTTCTAAATTTGAATACATTCGTGATCAGTGTCTCGTTCAACCCCTTTTAACTACAGCCCTTTCAATAATAAGGATCTTACAGATCTTAAGATAAAAATTACAGATCATATAAACAATATATACATGAGTCAAGAAACTTGTGAAGTCGTAACGATTAAGTTCATTTAAGATACTAATTAGGGGGTGATTTTCTCGATTTTTTTACCAAAACCAAAAGGGACTAACTTTATTTTGAGCGTAACTTCTTTAATTTTGATGCTAGAAATTTTTTTTATAAAACAAAAATAAATCTTTTTTTAACACTTTAAATAAGTTTTAATGAGTTTTCCCCGAAATGTGCTTCATTTTTGGTTATTTCACGTTAAACTATTGCATTTGGAATTTGACGAATAGGAACCTACCTTTCATTAGCTATAACTCTGCTTCTACTAGGTGTAGAGACGTGATATATACACCATTTTGTTTAATTTTTTACAGGCCATATTTTTGCTGAGAATGTTTTTTCGACAAAATACTTACTATAGTATTTTTACTACAAAAACGTTATTACGTAGGTCAAAATTTTTGACGTAAGAGAACTGTCAAAACATTAGAATGTGACTTTTCATTATTGCCATGTTTATAATAAACATGACAATAATGAAAGTCACATTCTAATGTTTTGACAGTTCTCTTACGTCAAAAATTTTGACCTACGTAATAACGTTTTTGTAGTAAAAATACTATATTTGAGTTATTTGCAAAAAACCGTCTAAAAGCGTGGTTATTTTGTTGAAAAAATGAACATATTCACTGCCAAATAACTCGAAAAGTATTGACTTAGTGAAAAAACTCTATAGAACAAAAGTTACTTAAAATTAGCCAGTTTATCCATTTCCTGACTTTCTGTGGACGAATATTTTTTCACCCCCAAGAGGGGGTGAAAACCACCCCAGGGAAAAGCACATATCGGCACAATATCACTTTTTTTCTTTGACTTGTTAGCTATGTGTATGCCAAATTTCATGTCAATTCAAGCGGTTCTTTAAAATTTAGAGGTTTTGCAATATTTTACCATTAAAGAACGGACTATAAAAAAGCATATATCT
Source organism: Diabrotica virgifera virgifera (assembly GCF_917563875.1). Taxonomy (NCBI): domain Eukaryota; kingdom Metazoa; phylum Arthropoda; class Insecta; order Coleoptera; family Chrysomelidae; genus Diabrotica; species Diabrotica virgifera. The sequence continues at coordinate 167,290,317 of NC_065450.1, forward strand.
TGTTTACAATTATTAGTCCTAGAATTTTGTGCAATAAACCATTTTAACGTAAAGAAAATAAGCTTTATATTCTATTGCACAATGTATATATCTAAATATATAATAAAAAAGTTATAATGAGAAATTTAAAAATAATCGTAAAATATATCAAAAATCATTAAAAGTAAAACTTTTTAAAAGTAAAAACTAGACCTTGAAAAACCATATTTTGCTTAAAAATAGTTATACAGCATTCTACGATAGAAAATCGCTCTGAGTGGTGAAATTTGAAAAATCATATTTTGAAAACTATAAATCATATAGACTTCTACAATACGTCATTTTAAATAGAAACGATGGAAGTTTTTATTCTGTAAAGCAATGCCTATACCTATATCCCCATGGAAACAGTTATGGGGCATAAAACAAAATTGCTATATTTCGTGTTTTTTTTTCTTGCTTTTCTTTTGAATATATTTTTGTAAAAAAATATTTTTGACTTTAAAATGTGATACTTCGACAGTAAATTTAACCTGGAACAATTTTCTTGTAGACGTGTTTGCACCAAAAGTGCATAGAACTCACGCTAATTCGCCTTGTGCCAAGGGACTAGTTCACCACTTTCTCAAAAACGCACCTCCCTGAGCACGTTATTTATATCAGAAAGTACTACCTTAGAAACTGTCGATGAAGAAAACAATGTGTCCAGGATATGTTTGGCATTATCGGATTTATTTTGCAATGGGTCCGCTATATTTGCCCATTCGTAGCTTTATACGCTATTTTTAGTTGCAAGTGCTTTCTAAAAACATGTCGTACAAACACACACTGGCCAGTAGTGTTTGCAGGAAGTACTTTGCAAAATAAGATTTCTTCTATGTTATTGTCATCTGCTTCAAAGCGCACAAATACTTAAAGTGTACAAACTGTGCACAGTCGGAAACACCTGTAGATTAGTCAAGCTGCAAAGCAAAATGTTGGATGTTCTTTAATTTTTGGCCCGCGTGAATAAAAGATAAATGTAACAAAATAGGAAAAATTATTACCTAACGTATGTAGTACTTACTTACGGTGTCCATATGTCACTCACTTTCGCCATATGTCCGAACCACGATAACTGTTTCGTTTCAAGTCTGTCTAAGGTTCTTCCAACACCGCACCTTTCACGTATGTCTTCATTTCTTATACGATCACGTTTTGTCACCCTGGATACCGCACGTAAATATCGCATTTCGCATGCTTGAATTTTACTACGGATGTTGTCATTCACTGTCCACGTTTCACTACCGTAGAGTAGCACCGGCTCGTATACAGTTTGAAATACTGTCATTTTTGTTTTCAGGCTTACTTCTTTCTTCCTAATAAAACTTTTACTTAGTGCATTGTATAATTTTGTTGCACTTATTACCCTGCTGTTTATTTCTGGTTCTATATTTCCTTGCCCATTCATTGTTCATCCTATATACTTGAAGCCCTCTACTTGTGTACTGGTCTCATTATTTAGCTTTACATTTATATTTTCTTGAGCTTTCGATATTACTAAAGCTTCTGTTTTTTCAATATTTATTTTTATCCCAAATTTCTTAAAGGCTTCATTCCAAACATTCACATTCACTTGCAAGTCTTTTTCTGATTTTGCCACAATTACCAGGTCATCGGCATATATCAACTCTGACACGTAAACTTGTTGAAGTTTATATATCCCAACCCTATTTCTTTTTACCTTACCCCTGCATTCTTTTGTAATTTCGTCCATTAGAGCGATGAATAACAAAGGACTCAGAACACCACCTTGTCTTACACCTGTCCTTGTGTAGAATTCTAGAGATGAGCGATTGTTCGTTCTTACATTATTACGTGTATATTGATATATACTCTTTATTGCTTGGATTAACTTCGGTTTCACATTTCTACGGTTTAATATTTCCCAGATTTTGTTCCGTGGAGCGCGATCAAATGCTTTTTCCAAGTCCACAAAACAGAGAAACAACTTACTGTTATGCTCTAGCTTTTTCTGATAACTGTCTCACCGTGAATATGAGATCGGTTGTAGCTCGCCCTGCCCGCAGCTTTTTCTCTAGTATTATTTCGTAGATTTTACTAGCAACTACCAACAATGATATTCCCCTGTAATTAGAACACTAATGGTAGAATAGTTGCAAGAGTCCAATCTCTAGGTATGCATCCGGTACGCCAACAGCTACTTATGATCTTCCATGGTAATTGTAATCCTTCTCCTTCCATATATTTAATTAGATCAGCCTTAATATTATCGTGTCCTGCAGCCATGCCATTTTTTAATTTTAGAATTGCTTCCCTGTATTCTTCGTATGTTATGTCATCATCATCTTGTTGTTCATTTAAATTGTACTCATCCCTGTCATTCTCTATTTCGTTGTTGTCTCCCATTAATAATTCCATAAAATTTTCCCGCCATCTTTCGGTAATCTCTTCATTTTTTAATAATATTTTACCATGTTTGTCCTCTAAACCTGTTACTCCATTTGATTTCTTTTGTCTTAGATTTTTTAACGTATGTAGTTTTTAATTAAATTATTTCTTTGGCTTTCTATAACACCAGTGGGTCGCCAGAATATTTCAACCTGTAAAGGGGTCGCAAAATCAAAAATATTGAAAAACACTGTTTTAGCCAATAGCCATACAGATAAAGCAAAAAAATAAATATGCCACAGGGGCTTGGTCAAAAGTAATTTATTTCGGCCTATGTTTGGTACACATTATTAGGCCGACCCTATACAACTTTTTCTTAGCAGACGGTTTAAGGTTGTCCAAATTGTTTTTTTTTACCCTTTTTCGACCAGGCCTAATGAATAACTGAATAAACGAAGTCACATGAGGGAGGTAATCATAATTTTTTTAAGTGTGGGCCCAAATCCTATTGGCGTCATTAAATTGACAAAATTTTTTAGTCTATATTTCACTGTTGATCTCATTTTTACCATTTTTGATTACCAGATTCAAATCTTTTCTCAGATATTTATAGGCAACAATATTACACTCCATTATCAAGCTGTCGCTGCTTAATTATTTTGTTTTTTATTTCAATTATGAATGATTTTTGTGTTCCACCATTGTCAAATTATTATGTTTTTATTTATTTCTGTTAATTGTGGTAACTACGTGTTTCCGCTAAATATATCAAAATCGTTTTCGTTACGGTTTGGTCTACATAAAAGCAAAAAGTAATATTTTAAAATTATATTTAATTGTCCATACTGCTATTTCGTATGTCTATAATTAGTACATTCTTTCACAGTTTTTGCTGTACATTTTAAAGAACCGCTTGGATTGACATGCAATTTGACATAGGCATAGCTAATATGCCAAAGAAAAAAAGTGATATGGTGCCGATGTGTGCTTTGGCCCTGGGCGTGAGTTTCACCCCATCTCGTAGGTGAAAAAATTTATGTCCAAGATAAGTCCCGAAATAGATAAACTGACTAATTTTAAGCAACTTTTTTTCTATAGAATTTTTTCACCAAATCAATACTTTTCGAGTTATTTGCAAGTGAATATGTTCATTTTTCAACAAAATAACCACGTTTTTGGACGGTTTTTCGCAAATAACTCAAAACGTCAGAATTTTGTCGAAAAAAATATTCTCAGCAAAACTATAGCCTATAAAAAAGTGAAAAAATGGTTTATACATTAGGTCTCTATACCTATCAAAAGCAGAGTTATAGCTAATGAAAAATAGGTTCATATTCGAAAAACTCCAAATAGAATAATTCAATGTGAAATATCCAAATAATGAAGCATTCTTGGGGAAAACACATTACAACTTTTTTAAAATGTTTAAAAGAAGCTTTATTTCTGTTTTATAAAATAAATTTCTAGCATCAAATGTAAGCAAGTTACGCTCAAAATAAAGTTGGTCCCTTTTGTTTTGGCAAATAAAAATCAGGAAGATCACCCCCCCCCCCCCAATTAGCAATTTAAATGAAATTAATCGTTACCGCTTCACAAGTTACTTTACTTATATTGTGTTTATATGATCTGTAAGTGTTATCGATACAAAGTGCTTATTTTTGAAAAAATTTGGTTTTGAAGTAAAAATTTTAAAAATTTTAATTTTGAAAAAAATGCATTTTTTTCAAAATAACTTAAAAATTATTAGAGCTACTAAAAATCTTCAATAACAAAAAAAAGTCGGCTTTACTTTCCTGAATATTTTGTATTTTTTTGTTTTTCTGTAAGACAAAAATTTGTTAAGATTCAGTGTCTCTAAATTTGCATACCCTCGTGATAAGTGACTCGTTCAAACCCTTTTAACTACAGCTCTTTCAAAAATAAACACTTTTAACCGATGAAACTTACAAATCATATGATAAATACATACGCGAGTAAAAAACTTGTGAAATGGTAACAATTAAGTTCATTTAAAATGCTAATTAGGGAGTGATTTTCCCGATTTCTTACCAAACAAAAGGGACGACCAACTTTATTTTGAGCGTAACTTGTTTACTATTGATGCTAAAAAATTTTTTTAAAAAACAAAAATAAGCATTTTTTTAACACCTTAAAAAAGGTAAAATGAGTTTTCCCCAAAAAAGTGCTTCGTTTTTTGGTTATGGCACGTTAAAATATTCGATTTGGAATTTGACGAATATGAACCTATTTTTCATTAGCTATAACTCTGCTTCTACTAGGTATAGTGACCTAATATAATATACACCATGTTTTTCACTTTTTTACGTGCTATATTTTTTATAAAGAAATTTTTTTCGACCAAATACTTACTTTTTGAGTTATTTGCGAAAAACCGTCTGAAAACGTCGTTATTTTGTAGAAAAATTAACATATTCACTCGCAAATAACTCGAAAAGTATTAACTTGGTGAAAAAACGTTATAGAAAAAAAGTTGCTTAGAATTAGGCATTTTATTCATTTCCGGACTCATTTCGAACATATATTTTTCACCCCTAGGGCAAAAGCACACATCGACACAATATCACTTTATTTCTTTGACTTGTTAGCTATGTGTATGCCAAATTTCATGTCAATCCAAGCGGTTCTTTTAAAATTTAGAGGTTTTGCAATATTTTACCTTTAAAGAACGTACTAAATTATAATGTAAAATTTTGGGCCAATGCCTTTTAAATGTATTCATTTTTTTCGAATCCTGAGAAAACTAATACCCATTTAAAAACATTAAACGCATAATGAAAGATTATTACAGAGGGCCGAAAGTCCCTGAAAGCTTCTTTAAAATTTTTCAAAAATATTTATGTATTAGTTTTTTCAGGATTAGAAAAAGAAAATGTAAAAAATCACTCGGTTGAGTAACTATTCTTAAATCATTTAATAAATTTTCATGAGTGTATTTATATCTTTTTTTAAGCTATTCCTTCATCCCCCCGCGTTTATTTTCCTTCGTCCTTTTTATAGATACAGTGGGTGATCATATTATTAGAGCCACCTCAGAAAATTTTGCTTTTGTTTAATAATGTTATGTAAGTTTTTTCTTTATACGGTCCACGTTGCCCTTGAAACTTGGAAATGGATGCTATGTTTTTGTTGGAGTAATTAGTGTTAAATAGTTCAGTTTTTTTCTGCTATTTTCCTTGGTGAGATGTCTTTGGCTTTTCCCTTGATGTTCTGGTACCAGTAGTCTAACGAACGGCAATATTTACTAAATTGACAAAAAATAGTATAGGACTGTCAGAATATCACTAGAGAGCAATGGAAACTCCCAAAGTTTATTATAACTCTAAACACCAAGAATACAAAATAATAGGCACACGAGTTGCAAGCTAGGATTGGCAGCACTTAGTCTAAGAGCTAGTGAACCCTCCGACTAACGGTCTTCCTGTAAGGCCAGAAATTTGTATAGTGATAATTCATAGCATACCAAGGCTAAAAACCATGACCTGATAGGTATCAGCCCTGCACGTTTATCTACCAGGTGAATCGAAAAGTGCATAGTTTAGGGGTAAAATAAACTTTCTCCTGTAAGGTTTAAATTTAAGTATGTGTTCGAGTAAGTCATTTAGAAGAAATGTGTACAATGACAGGCGATTCTGAACAGCATAAGACCTTGCCAGGCGATGGGAAAGATTAGGGGTTTTTCCTAAAATTATTTTTTTTTGCATCGAACAAAGTTTTTTAGGTTTTTGAATCATTCCAAACAGTGATTTTTCTCTTAGGTTAATAGTTTTTGTTATATAAGCGATTAAAAATTTTGTAAATTGCGAAATCGGCCATTTTTAACCCTGAATCGGACATTTAACTAAAAATTTCAATGCTACCAAGGTAGGTAGATATTCTTTAAACATTGATTGATGAAATCCCGAAGAGTTTTTTGCAATACAATATCGAGAATCCCTTTGTTTTTTAATTGCTAATCAAGCGGGCGCGACACGTAGTATAAGTGAGGACGTTTGAGTTTGCATAAATTCATTATCTCGAGAACAGGCAAATTTTAAGAGAAATCCTCAGACCGGTCGATTTTTATTTTTAAGTGAGGACTTTTTGGTGTATATATAATACTAGTGACGTCATCCATCTGGGCGTGATGACGGAATTGATGATTTTTTTTAAATAAGAGTAGGGGTTGTGTGATAACTCATTTGAAAGGTTATTTAGTTCTGTATTCAGTAATATAAACATTAACATAATTATTTATACAGGGTGTACAAAAAAATTTTTTTTTCTTTTTGTCTAAATTAATTTAATAAAATATTCATATTATGAATACACAGAAAATCTTTTCATTTCATATCAATTACAACTGAAAGCTACATACCGCTATTAGGCTTAGTTTTATAGTACTCTGTATTAAAACTTTTTAAGGGTATCTACCTTTTTTTCTATAAAACTTTGTTTTAAAATATAATTAATGGTTCCCGTAATAAACTGAAGCATATATCCATATAAAAAAACTATTAGGTGGTCCATATACAGTATGTCCCTGTAAGTTTTATCCATATGGAAAACTTTTTTATTATTAATTTTACGAAAAAAAGTTATTCTTTATAAAAAGCTCTGCATGGCCCAAAACCTAAGATTTAACCATCGAAAATCAAATTTTTTGAATATTATACGGGGTATGTCAAAAAGTTTGAATTTCACTCAAGAGTAAAGTAGCTTTATTTTTCACAATATTGAAAATTGCTATTATGAAAAGTTGTTTGGAATTAAAAACTGTATTCTAGTATGCAATTATATCCTTCTAATTGAAATTTTTTTTTTTTGAAAAATTATGGGTAACTAACATTATTTTCAGTTATTTTAATTCAGATAACTCTTTTATTATTAATTTTACGAACAAAAGTGATTCTTAATAAAAAGTTCTGCATGGTCTAAAATCTAAAATACAACCATCTTTTGTCAAATTTTATCAATTTTATACGAGGTATGTCAAAAAATATGAATTTCGCTCAAGAGTAAAATACGTTTATTTTTCACAATATCGAAAATTGTTATTATGGAAAGTTATTTAGAATTAAAAACTATGTTTCAGTATGTAATTACATCCTTCTAATTGAAATATTCTGAACTATAAAGGTACTTTACTTTTGATCTAAATTTATCTTTTTTGACATACCTCGTATAAAATTGATAAAATTTGATATAAGATGGTTGTATTTTAAGATTTAGACCATCCAGAATTTTTTATTAAGAATCACTTTTTTTCGTAAAATTAATAATAAAAGGGTTATCAGAATTGAAATAACGAAAAAATAATGGTAGTTATCCATAACTTCTCAAAAAAAATTTTTTTCAATTAGAAGGATGTAATTGCATATTAAAATACAGTTTTTAATTCCAAACAACTTTTCATAATAGCAATTTCCAATATTACGAAAAATAAAGCTACTTTACTCTTGAGTGAAATTCAAACTTTTTGACATACCTCGTATAATATTCAAAAATTTTTGATATTTGATGGTTAAATCTTAGGTTTTGGACCATGCAGAGCCTTTTATAAAGAATAACTTTTTTTCGTAAAATTAATAATAAAAAAGTTTTCCATATGGATACAACTTACAGGGACATACTGTATCTCCAATGGTCCAAAATTTTAGCATTCAATTTTGAAATCGATTTTGCTACCATTTTGTCACATGTTGGTTACCGCTTTTTATGTCTAGCACGGCCGTGTAGGCGTTCACCACATCGTATTAGGCAATCCAATGATCTGTCAAACTATTCCAATATGTCTGGCCTATGGCATACATTGAAGGCATATGATAGTATATTGTTATTTTAGTATTTTAAGGAATTTTTCGTATTTTATGTCCGTGTAAGTATTGCTAAATACTTCCGTGGCATAGTAAAAAATATTGCTTACGTCAATAAACTTTAATTAAGTAGTTAAAAAGTTTTAACTAAGTAATTTGGAAGATTGAAGAAAGGTAAATTAAAAAAAATTTATATTTCATAAGTTTAAAAAAAAATAATATTGAGCATCCCTGAAATAAATTTTAGGTAAAATCATCGTGGTAATACAGGGTGAGTCATGAGAAACTGTACATACTCCGACTCGTATGCAGGCCTCTATGGGGAATAACAAATGACCATTAAAAAGTGTCTGCTCCCATTGTTTAATAATATAGAGGGCGGCTTGTTAATTTTTAGAGAAATTTGTATTCGTCATTTTTGAAGGGTAAGATCGATGTGTCTCTTATTTTGGTTAATTGTTACCATAGAAAAGAACCATAGATATAAAAAAAATAACTTTTGTTACAAAAATTAATTTTTTTAAACAAATACTTATTTTGTAAATTACCGCCCAATCAACTGATGTATTCAAACTAGAAAAAAATCACAAAAAATACAAGGTCTTTTGTAAAAGGTATATTTAAAAGACCCCGAAAACGTTCCGTTTTGTGATGTAACCCTTATTGGGGTCTTTAAATATACCTTTTACAAAGGATCTTGTATTTTTTGTGATTTATGGTATACAGCCAGCTACAGGAATTTTATTTTCCTCGTGGATTTTTAGAAAAAAATCAGGTCCGGCTTTAAGAAATTAGTTCGTTTTAGTCTTAGAAACAAATTTCACCCCGTATACGGTTTTTAAAAACTCAATTAAGAATTTTACAAATTGGACAAATAGGTAATTAAAATGTCATATTTATTTTTTGCCCTACAGGTTTACTTAATTTTTTATACAAAAATTAAATTTGACTATAATTTAAATGTTTGGTGAAGTTAACCATAGATTTAAAAAAATTAAATTTTATTACAAAAAATAATTTTTTTAAACAAATATTTAATTTATAAATAATAATACTACCACTTCTCATGCTATAAGTTTTAAATAATACAACCTTTTTGGCCAATTTCCAGAATTTTAAAAGGAACAGGTTGGTTTGAATAATACTAAAACATCATCCTGCATAATATTTGTTTGTCAAAAAGGAGATAAACAAATAAACCTAAATTAAACAAAAACAAAAAGAAATATTTTCCTGTCGTTTTTTGCATCACTACCTTCTCACCATGTATTAATACTATGTATGTATTAATAGGTACATAGTGAGTACATAATTTGACTTTTCGTTCGCCATCGTTATTATTTATTTGTGTTTCTTACACTGTTTGTACTTTTTTGCATTATCATATTTTACAAAATAGTTTACCGAATCTACTTGCCAATGTAGCCTCCCGAGGTATGTACTTTATATACGATGGGGCATCACCACATTTCTCAGTTGCTGTTCGTCAACATCTTCATGTAATTTATGGAAATAGGTGGTGAGGACTCATGCAATCCCACCTAGATCACCTGATTTTAACCCTGTCGAATATTCCCTATGGGGTCGAGTAAAAGAAATGGTTTATCGAGAAAATATCAATAAGCGACAAGAACTAAGTAATTGATAAAATTATTGATTCTTGTACATAACATTATTAGAAATGATCCCTTAACTCTCAGGAGATCTATTAGACCTGCGTTTCCCAAACGGTGGGTCGCGACCCACTAGTGGGTCGCGGTGTGGCTCTTACAGTAGCTGAGTGGCGTACAGAGTACAGAATAGCGTAACATCATGGGTGAGGGATGGGTCACGAATATGAAAAAACATCAGAAGGTGGGTCGCCAAATATAAAAGGTTGGGAACCACTATATTAGACAGTTGATGGTCCGACAAAGATGGGTTTTATTTCGAAAATCTGCTATAAATCTCAAAAAAAATTGTTTTATTGATTTATTTGTTTCTTAAGTTCTTTTATGTATCTATGTATACAATTGTTGTACACACATACATATTGTTAAATTTACTTAAACATGCAAATAAATCCGTTTATGTTCAATGTTCTACAAATATGTATTTTCTTTTCGTTAATTTAAAAAATAAATTTACTGTATTTTGCCTTTTGAAATAAAGGCAAATGACACTACCTATGAATCACTAAACAAATACTATACAGGGCGATGTTTTAGTATTATTCAAAACAACCTCTTCCTTTTGAAATCCTGGAAATTAGCTAAAAGGCTTTTGTTATTTACAACGTATAGCACAAGCTGTGGAAGTATTAATACATATGTATAAATTAAATATTTGTAAAAAAAATTGATTTTGCAAAAAAAAGTTTTTTTTTTATATCTATGGTTCACTTCACCAAACTTTTAATTCATAGACAAATTTGATTTTTTTATAAAAAATGAAGTGCCTAATCGTGTGGGGAAAAAATAAATATGCCATTTAATGGCCTATTTGTATAATCTGTAAAATTTTTATTAGAGTTTCCAAAAACCATAATATATAGGGTGAAATTTTTTCTAAGGCCAAAACGAACTAATATTTTAAATCCCGGCCTGACTTTTTTCTAGATTGAATAAATCAGCTGATTGGGTGGTAACTTATAAATTAAATATTTGTTCAAAAAAATTAATTTTTGTAATAAAAGTTATTTTTTTTAAATATATGGTTCACTTTACCAAACTTTTAATTCACAGTCAAATTTGATTTTTTTATAAAAAATTAAGTAATCGTGTGAGGAAAAAATAAATATGCCATTTTAATTACCTATTTGTCTAATTTGTAATATTATTATTAGAGTTTTCAAAAACCGTATACAGGGTAAAATTTTTTCTAAGACCAAAACGAACTAATTTTTGAAGTTATACTTCTTTGGGCGCGATTGAGGGTGAAATTTGATTAATCTGCGCGCATGCGCACACAGATAGTATGGAGTTCGTTACTAAATGTTTTAATTTATGTATGTATCAGTCCAGAAAAGGTGTGAAAATAATATATTAGTGTTTTTAAATATATTTTTCTACAAACGTGTTAGAAATGCAATTTATAGCACTCCATAGGAGCGTTAAAAATGCTACTTTAAAGCACCAGTGCTTTAAAAATTGTAAGGCACTGCAGTTAAAAGTGAATTGTCAAATTGTGAAACGTCAAAATATTTATATTTCATTTATTAACATTAATATTAATAATACAACTTGCGCAATTTGAAAAAGGTGGTTTAAAAGGTTTTTTAAAATTTAATTTAAACTGTATTATTGCATTTTTAACAGGTTTGTAGAAAAAAAAACTATTAAAATTTGTTAGAATATACAAAAATAAAAGTAGATTCTGATGTTATTCTATAGTTGTTATGATTTGCGTATTGACAGTATAGGCAGTTTTGATGTAATGTCAAGAAAAATATAAAAATAGAATGTCAGTCAAGTTCAAGTAAAAGTTTTTGTAGGTATTGTCCTGTAATTGAGAATGAATAAATTATAATTGTTGATATATAAGACGTTTGTAGAAAAAATATTGTATGATATACGTGTTAAAAAGTACATTTTTAAGGCACTCATGTGAATTGCAGAATGAGCGAAGCGAATCTTTCACACGAAACTTTCACATACGTGCCTTAAAATTGTACTTTTAACATTTATATCATAAATAACTATTATAATTTTTGTGTATTTGAACTTGTCTACCTCGGGAATAAGATAATAAGTAATATTTAAAGTATTTTATAATCAACTTCGTCTGTTTGTCACTATGTCTGAGAAATCTTGCCGCCCGGATAAAGAAAAGGGTATAGCTCAGTGGTAGAGCGTTGGACTGGAGATCAAGAGGTCCCCGGTTCGAATCCTGGTGTTTTCTAATATTTTTTTAATTTTTGGTATTGTTTTAATAAAAATTTTTGGAAAGTATCAAGTAAAAATTAATTTAATCTTTAAATAAAATACAAATAAACTGTCCGAAAGTATATTTATTTCATTGAAATCATATTTAGAAGTATAACTTCTTACGTGCGTGCAAAGTACACACACATTCTTTTTTAAAGCCCGACCTGATTTTTTTTAGTGTGAATAAATCAGTTTATTGGATGGTAATAGTGTAACAATTGGCCAAAATAAGAGACACATCGATATTACCGTTCAAAAATTATGACGAATACAAATTTCTGTAAAAATTAACAACTCGCCCTGTATATTATGAAACAATGGGAGCAGACACGTTTTAATGGTCATTTGTTATTTCCCATAGGGGCCTCCATACGAGGTAGGAGTATGTACAGTTCCTCATGACTCACCCTGTATGTATTTTATTATTATTGTAGTTAACTGTGGAAGCAGGTTGGATAGAGATAAAATATCTTTCTTTGCTGTTTCCAAACCACTGAATTTTAAACATGCTACCCACTTATCATATGCTAAACACAGACAAGAATGGATAAGAGCCATAAGAAGAGCCAGCAGGCCTCACAAAATAAAAATATGAAGAAGTGTGTGTGAATGTGTGAAAAAGTCAACATTTTATTCAACGTTATGTTAAATATAGTCGATAATTATTTTCTATAAAGAAATAATATCAATCTTATACATATAATTCAATAAAATATTGTATTTTAAATATTAAATATTGTAAGTAACCCATTAGTGCCCAGATTATTTTTCCGCAGTTTTTATTGTGATGCTAATATTTTTTTGTGAGTAGCTTTATTAAAAAACATAAATATAAATTAGTTCACGCATGCGGATTTATAAATCACTCAGTATATGATGTTAACGGGTGCATAAAATACAAATTATTACTGGAAACAGTTCGATTTATTTAAAAACTGAAAATAAAAACCAAGTAATTTAAACATTTTGATTTGTGTGATAGGTAACGAAAAAATCAATACCGAGACCTACGTTAGATTTTCTACACATCGTGCGTGTTGAACTTTTGTAAAATCTTCCAGCACAACGCCTTCTTTTGTTGTTTGGAATTTTATACACTAGGTGTTCCATCCTATCATTTCATTTCCTCTGGCGAGACTCTTGGGTCGGGTAGGTTCTTGAAAGTAGCTTATGTTTTGTTTCCTTTACCAGGAATAAAATGATTTATTCATCTATGAACATTTCGAATATATCAACCACTGATTTGTTTTCACACAGGTAATAATCTGACTCAGGAAATTTGTTTCTCGTTATATGCGAAATCTCCCGAGCCGATACCCAATACTAGGCTGCAGAAACTTTTGGATATACCAAATGAGCAGGTGTAATATCGATATCATTTGTCAAAAAATGTTATATACTGCCTATTCTGACTGTTGAATATCTTCTTCTATTATAATTCCATCAGCAGTTCTAACTTCTGCATCGGCAAGTAGCTGACATTTACTGAAATTTTCCAAATCTCCGCCCTCGTCCTCATCTCCGGAATCCTCATCCGTCAGATTAGCCGGATCCGGTGGTGCTATATAAACTTCCTCTATGAAGTCATCTATCTCCTAGAATTCTCCAAAGGCTATATCAATAGCTTCTTGAACAGTCAGGCCTCTTTGAAAAAGTGCAGCAAGGCCTCTGATATAAAATAACTTAGTAGGTGCCTACATACTGCATTTTAAAATTCCCTTAAGTTCTATAAATGTTCTGGAGTCCCACAAGGTTCGGTCTTGGGACCTCTTTTATTCATTATATATGTCAACGATTTGCCTCATTTCATATCTCCGTACAAATCAGTACAATTTGCGGATGATACGACATACATAATATCAGGTAATAAAAATGAGGATTTAAAAATGGCTTACGAGGAAATCTCTGATAAATCTAGCACATGGTTTGCTGCGAACAAACTAAAACTCAATACTGAAAAAACGCAGGACTTGATTATATCTGCAAGTGGTTTACATGGCGATCCAGATGACAAAGACACTGCTAAACTATTAGGAATAACCATAGACAATCGATTGAACTGGTCGGCTCATATTTCACAAGTAAAGGCGAAGCTGTCTAGTTCATTGTTTCTTATTCGTCAACTAGCAAGGGTTGTCAACTTTGAGACATTGAAGGTGACATATTTTTCTTTATTTCACTCACACCTAAGCTATGGATTAATCTTATGGGGCAATTCAACAAATGCTCTTCAAATTTTCAGGATGCAAAAGAAAGCTATCCGGATTTTAGCAGGGGTTAGTTATCTGGAACATTGCCGACCTCTCTTCATCAAATTAAAAATTATGCCGCTACCTACTCTGTTGATATATCAAGTTCTGACTGAAATTCACAGAAAAAGGTCCGATTTAACAAAGCAGTCTGATGTTCACGTTCACAATACGCGATACTCTCACTATTTACGAACAAATCGCTCTAGATTGCGTCTTTCAGATAAAAATTGTCTTAATTATAACTACTACAATATTTTACCAAAAGATATTAAACAGCTAAGCTGTAACAGTTTCAAAAAAGTAATAAAAAGGTATCTGTTGAAACATTGCTTTTATTGCTCGGAAGAATATATGACTCATTGCAGAACATCTACTGAAATGCTTACCGTGACACAAAATATTTTTTGTTAATCTATATTCTTGTTTGTGATACATATTTATAAGTTGTGTTTTATATTTCTGTTTTATATACCTTGTGATTTTATATACCTTGTAATTTTTATATTCCTTATTTTGACTTTGTAATTTTGACTTGCTACAAACAATTTTTTTTTGTAAAGTAGTTAAATAAATCTATCTATCTATCTATCTATCTATCTTCTGTACATTAATACTTCGAAAAAATGTTACTAAAAATACCATACAATGAAAACAAAACATATAATATATTGCTATATACTAACTGGATAATATGCTTACACTACTTCCTAGCGTTACAAAAATGTAACAGTCAATTTCCTGACCTAACAAGTTTTTTATTTGAAAAAATATCAAATATTTTTTACACAACAAACATTTATTTATATTTTTATATACTATTTGTTTTCTAATATTAACCTTATTACACAACATAAGATAATATATATACTTATTCTTTATCAACGAAGTCCATTATTTGAAGATTTATTTCTTTGTTATACTTTACCAACACACAGATTCAAAACAAAGTTCTAAAAAAATCGCGCATTTAAAACAATGTAAACAATATCACCTTCTGACACGAACTAACCTATTTTTAACTGAAAATTTGCGGAGTATGCGATAGAGGATCTATTTAGATGGCACCACTTTGCTGTTACATATTTGTAACGCTAGGAACTAATGGGTTAAATATTAAATTTTGATTTTAAATAAAATATCCAATAAAAATCGATTGTGTGCAGTGTTACCAGAGAAATTTTTGTAAATGCACCAGAATGACTGGAATAGTGACACAAAATGAACTAAACCAACACATTTTGTAAAAAAACTTTTAAAAAACGTCGTATAATGTTATTTGAAGCAAATTTGTTATATCACAAAATTTTAGGTTTTTATTTTAGGAGACTTTAGTATTAAAAGTTTGGTTGTTAATTGTATCAAATTGGTACAATTGTAACAATTCTGGCAACGCTGATTGTCTGCCATACGTCCTGTCATTAAAAATGTCAAAAAAATCACGTTGTTTGGATTGCCTAATTGGAACCACACATGTCGGAATGGAACTCGTCGTCGTAATTCAGGTGAAAAGAAGTTGGTGAACATCTCTATATAGCGCTCCAAGTTCACGTAACAGCATTGCCATTACCGTCTTTGAAGAAGTAAGTGCCGATGATGCAAGTTTCCGATACAGCGCACCAAATCGTCACCTTAGGGATGTGCAACGGTGTTTGGTATAACTGTCGCAAATTTTCATTATTCCAATATCGACCATTCTGCTGGTTAACCATTTCATTACGATCAAAGTGAGTTTCATCACCCTTGCTTCCATCGCATGTGCGCAATCTCCAGACTGTATCTCTTGCAAAATGGTCAATAATGTTAGTAGGCAAAAAATGCTAGAACGCGCGTGTCGAACTACACTCTCCCCACCACTATTGCCCAAACAAGAGGTGACGAGTATTAGCCATTTCAAAAATCTTCATCTTTTTTCTGGACCCTGTATGGTATTATTTATCGACTTGAAGAAAGCATACAATAGCGTGTTTAGTAAATCAGTTTTTGTTGATCTGTCTGTATTTCGAGGTAGTCAGAAGTGCAGGTCCATCCTCCCAACTTCAAATTCCCAACCTGGAGGACCAGTGGAGATATTTGAACATTTTCTTCCTCTACACCAATTATTTATTGTCTTCCACGAGCCTGGAAAATAGTTTTCCCTGTTTGGTTCATCCACCTTTGGATTTTGTTTCATCTGCTGTTGACTAGTTTTAACACCCAAGCTGGAGGACAAGAATTTTCTGTCAGGGTTTAGTTCCTTAGCCGAAATGTTTGAGTTTTGAAGTGCCGAAAATCCGCCTTTCACCCCTTTCCGTTGGATATGAAACTCTCCCGACAAACGAAGACCGGAGATTCCTTAAATAATTTGAAGATAATTTAACCCAATTCATCTAGTCCGAAAATGCTTTCTAAGGGAGCTAAAAGTCTTTAAATATGGCATATTGTAAATAGTTTTTTTAAATAGCTCTTGAACGCATCTATTTAGAAAAACGAAAACTGGTACTCCTATTTATCTTCCAGAGATAAATCGATTTCATCAATTTCTAATTTCTAGCGCCGGCCATAGGCGTCCATTTTGGGTAGGGCAAGGGTTATTTTATTCCATAACTTTAAGTATTTTTGACACTAGATTATTAAACTCTGAGGTATTATATCTGCGTTAACGCAGATAGAGCGCGTAAAAGAATATTGCTACCTGGGAACTATTATAAATGAGCAGTGGAGCAATGTACAGGAAATAAAGTGTCGCATAGGAAAATCAAGAACAGTATTTAACAAAATGAACGCCATCTTCAAAAGTCACATCATATCCCTATATACAAAAATGAGACATTTGTCATGTTATGTTTTCTTTGTGTTACTGTACGCAGCGGAGGAATGGACCCTTACCGACACCACTATTAAAAACTTGAAGCATTTGAGATGTGGCTTTATATAATAATTCTGAGAATATCATGGACAGCAATGATCACAAACTAGGAAGTTTTACGAAGAATTAAGGAGGAATCGGAGATTGTGTTTATCATCAAACGCATAAAACTGCACGTTATGAGAAATCAGCACCGTTACTCCCTGCTGCAGTCCATATTGCAAGGTAAAGTCAAAGGTAAGCGTGGACCCGGTAGAAGGACAATATCATGGCTGCGGAATTTGAGAACATGGTCTAAGAAAACCTCAACGGAACTGTTTCGAGCCGCAGCGAGTCAGGTTATGATTGCCAATATGATTTCCAACATCCGAAACAGATAGGGACCAGAAGCAGAAGAAGAAGAGGTATTCTAGTACTAAAAAATATTCTAGCGATTAGTCTGCATAATACACCGTTTTCTAGAAAAATCAATTTGAAAATTTTTCATTTTTTGAATTTGAAAAAAAAAACAAAAACCAAACTACATATTTAGAAAAACGACAACTGGCACGTTTATTTATCTTCCGTCTTACAGAGATGACTCGATTTTATTAATTGGGAATTTCTAGTACCTATTGGCGTTCGTTTTGGGTAGATCAACAGTTATCAATTTTATCGCTTTATCGGTTTCGTCTTTAATTTGTAAGTAATTTTGACACTAGATTATTAGATTACGAGGTATTCTAGTACTAAAATTACTCTTACTTTAAGTCGATTTTACTGTTAAACGACACCGTTTTATTTTAAATAAATTTTTCAAATTTTTTTAAAATTCAAAAAACGAAAAATTTTAAAATTGATTTCTTTAGATAACCGTGCGTCCTACTGATTGAAAGCAAGAATATATTTTAGTACTAGAATACCTCAGAATTTAATAATCCAACAGCCGAAATACTTAGAAGTTAAAGACAAATAAATTATGCGATAAAATAACCGTTGCCCTACTCAAAATGGACGCCTATGGCCGATACTGGAAATTCGCAATTGATCGAATCGATTTATCTCTAGAAAATAAATAGGGGTACCAGTTTTCGTTTTTGTAAATAGAAGTGTTCTGGTGCAATTTTAAAAAACTAATTACAATACGCCATCTTTAAAGAGCTCTAGCTCCCTTAGGATGCATTTTCGGACTAGATGAATTGTGAATTACCTTAAAATTATCAGTAGTAATTGCACAAGAGCTCTAAAATTATTAAATTTTTACCGAGTGACAGTTTGACAGTTTTATGACAGTTTTATGACTTATGTCAAAGTGCCACGAAAGCAAAAATTCTATATTAATTTTAGAGATCGAGTACAATTTGTTGCGATTATTTCATGAATAAAACTGTTCACAACCAAAATTTTATTGTAATTTATTTATGTAAGCACAAATTAGTACAATTAAACACACAGTTTGTATAAATATTTGACGGTTGAAAGTCATCACTTTTATAATTTTTAAAACATTAATTGTCATTAATGTCACTGAATGTATCTTTTCATAGCAACGAAGGGCATCTGACGTAATATACTTGACGACGGGAAATTATCAAAAATTATCAGTAGTAATTGCACAAGAGCTCTAAAATTATTGAATTTTTCCAGAGTGACACTTTGACAGTTTTAATTTCACGAGCCGAAGGCGAGTGAAATTATGTCAGAGTGTCACGAGGGCAAAAATTCTATATTAATTTTAGAGATCGAGTGCAATTTGTTGCGATTATTACATGAATAAAACTGTTCAAAACCAAAATTTTATTGTAATTTATTTATGTAAGTACAAATTAGTACAATTAAACACACACAGTTGTTATAAATTTTTGTCGGTTGAAAGTCATCACTTTTATAATTTTTAAAACCTTAATTGTCATTAATGTCACTGAATGTATTTTTTCATAGCAACGAAGGGCATCTGACGTAATATACTTGACGACGGGCAATTATCAAAAATTATCAGTTTAATTTAGATTTCTGTAGCTTTCTATTGGTCAGACTCTCCTATGAATGAAATAATCTCCTATGAATGAAATAATCGGGTATAATATCACAAGAGAGTGAGAATAAATTGAAAATAATGCGACAGTTTTTCAAAAATTTGTTGTCTGGCAATAGACACGAGAGCCCGCAGGGCTCGAGTGGCTATTGCCCAATGACAACAAATTTGAGTAAAAATGAAGCATTATTTTCTTATTTATTCTTACTGTCGTGTGATATTCGTAAGATTATTTTTAATACGTATATTATGGATACTTTCTTAAATGTGACAGTTGTCAAAACTAGGAAACTGGTTGCCATTAAACAGAAATAATCTAAAGACTAAGTTTTCACTCTAATGGCATATAACATATCCCACCAGAATGAAAACAATGGGAACCTTCTCTGGTTACACCTCCGAGGCTTCTACAATTTGCAAGCCATACGGATGCTGAGACTAAGGAAGATGAGGGAATTCTACAATTTACAATTCACGTCACATCTGCTCAGCGCGGTAAAGTTCCAACGAGACTGGTTCCCTTCATACTCCACACAGAGTAAATGTAAATCAAAAATGAATAACCATTTTCAATTTCGTTGCAAAACGAAAATACAGCCGAACCATATTCCAGTCCAATCAGAGAGTGCTGCAAGCACCTCTACCGGTTTCGAAACTTATTAGTCTCTCATCAGGAGGCACATATGCTGCTCTCCCTGATCCAACCAAAACAAACCCCAGCGTGCAGTCCCGAATTGCAACGAACGAAATGGCATAGATGCCCTAGCGGCAACTGCTAGCAAAAGACTAAGTTTTCACTCTAATGGCATATAACATATCCCACCAGAATGAAAACAATGGGAACCTTCTCTGGTTACACCTCCGAGGCTTCTACAATTTGCAAGCCATACGGATGCTGAGACTAAGGAAGATGAGGGAATTCTACAATTTACAATTCACGTCACATCTGCTCAGCGCGGTAAAGTTCCAACGAGACTGGTTCCCTTCATACTCCACACAGAGTAAATGTAAATCAAAAATGAATAACCATTTTCAATTTCGTTGCAAAACGAAAATACAGCCGAACCATATTCCAGTCCAATCAGAGAGTGCTGCAAGCACCTCTACCGGTTTCGAAACTTATTAGTCTCTCATCAGGAGGCACATATGCTGCTCTCCCTGATCCAACCAAAACAAACCCCAGCGTGCAGTCCCGAATTGCAACGAACGAAATGGCATAGATGCCCTAGCGGCAACTGCTAGCAAAAGACTAAGTTTTCACTCTAATGGCATATAACATATCCCACCAGAATGAAAACAATGGGAACCTTCTCTGGTTACACCTCCGAGGCTTCTACAATTTGCAAGCCATACGGATGCTGAGACTAAGGAAGATGAGGGAATTCTACAATTTACAATTCACGTCACATCTGCTCAGCGCGGTAAAGTTCCAACGAGACTGGTTCCCTTCATACTCCACACAGAGTAAATGTAAATCAAAAATGAATAACCAATTTCCAATTTCGTTGCAAAACGAAAATACAGCCGAACCATATTCCAGTCCAATCAGAGAGTGCTGCAAGCACCTCTACCGGTTTCGAAACTTATTAGTCTCTCATCAGGAGGCACATATGCTGCTCTCCCTGATCCAACCAAAACAAACCCCAGCGTGCAGTCCCGAATTGCAACGAACGAAATGGCATAGATGCCCTAGCGGCAACTGCTAGCAAAAGACTAAGTTTTCACTCTAATGGCATATAACATATCCCACCAGAATGAAAACAATGGGAACCTTCTCTGGTTACACCTCCGAGGCTTCTACAATTTGCAAGCCATACGGATGCTGAGACTAAGGAAGATGAGGGAATTCTACAATTTACAATTCACGTCACATCTGCTCAGCGCGGTAAAGTTCCAACGAGACTGGTTCCCTTCATACTCCACACAGAGTAAATGTAAATCAAAAATGAATAACCATTTTCAATTTCGTTGCAAAACGAAAATACAGCCGAACCATATTCCAGTCCAATCAGAGAGTGCTGCAAGCACCTCTACCGGTTTCGAAACTTATTAGTCTCTCATCAGGAGGCACATATGCTGCTCTCCCTGATCCAACCAAAACAAACCCCAGCGTGCAGTCCCGAATTGCAACGAACGAAATGGCATAGATGCCCTAGCGGCAACTGCTAGCAAAAGACTAAGTTTTCACTCTAATGGCATATAACATATCCCACCAGAATGAAAACAATGGGAACCTTCTCTGGTTACACCTCCGAGGCTTCTACAATTTGCAAGCCATACGGATGCTGAGACTAAGGAAGATGAGGGAATTCTACAATTTACAATTCACGTCACATCTGCTCAGCGCGGTAAAGTTCCAACGAGACTGGTTCCCTTCATACTCCACACAGAGTAAATGTAAATCAAAAATGAATAACCATTTTCAATTTCGTTGCAAAACGAAAATACAGCCGAACCATATTCCAGTCCAATCAGAGAGTGCTGCAAGCACCTCTACCGGTTTCGAAACTTATTAGTCTCTCATCAGGAGGCACATATGCTGCTCTCCCTGATCCAACCAAAACAAACCCCAGCGTGCAGTCCCGAATTGCAACGAACGAAATGGCATAGATGCCCTAGCGGCAACTGCTAGCAAAAGACTAAGTTTTCACTCTAATGGCATATAACATATCCCACCAGAATGAAAACAATGGGAACCTTCTCTGGTTACACCTCCGAGGCTTCTACAATTTGCAAGCCATACGGATGCTGAGACTAAGGAAGATGAGGGAATTCTACAATTTACAATTCACGTCACATCTGCTCAGCGCGGTAAAGTTCCAACGAGACTGGTTCCCTTCATACTCCACACAGAGTAAATGTAAATCAAAAATGAATAACCATTTTCAATTTCGTTGCAAAACGAAAATACAGCCGAACCATATTCCAGTCCAATCAGAGAGTGCTGCAAGCACCTCTACCGGTTTCGAAA
The DNA here is from genome assembly GCF_917563875.1 of Diabrotica virgifera virgifera. Classification (NCBI taxonomy): domain Eukaryota; kingdom Metazoa; phylum Arthropoda; class Insecta; order Coleoptera; family Chrysomelidae; genus Diabrotica; species Diabrotica virgifera. Next base: position 167,312,487 of record NC_065450.1, read on the forward strand.
CTTATTAGTCTCTCATCAGGAGGCACATATGCTGCTCTCCCTGATCCAACCAAAACAAACCCCAGCGTGCAGTCCCGAATTGCAACGAACGAAATGGCATAGATGCCCTAGCGGCAACTGCTAGCAAAAGACTAAGTTTTCACTCTAATGGCATATAACATATCCCACCAGAATGAAAACAATGGGAACCTTCTCTGGTTACACCTCCGAGGCTTCTACAATTTGCAAGCCATACGGATGCTGAGACTAAGGAAGATGAGGGAATTCTACAATTTACAATTCACGTCACATCTGCTCAGCGCGGTAAAGTTCCAACGAGACTGGTTCCCTTCATACTCCACACAGAGTAAATGTAAATCAAAAATGAATAACCATTTTCAATTTCGTTGCAAAACGAAAATACAGCCGAACCATATTCCAGTCCAATCAGAGAGTGCTGCAAGCACCTCTACCGGTTTCGAAACTTATTAGTCTCTCATCAGGAGGCACATATGCTGCTCTCCCTGATCCAACCAAAACAAACCCCAGCGTGCAGTCCCGAATTGCAACGAACGAAATGGCATAGATGCCCTAGCGGCAACTGCTAGCAAAAGACTAAGTTTTCACTCTAATGGCATATAACATATCCCACCAGAATGAAAACAATGGGAACCTTCTCTGGTTACACCTCCGAGGCTTCTACAATTTGCAAGCCATACGGATGCTGAGACTAAGGAAGATGAGGGAATTCTACAATTTACAATTCACGTCACATCTGCTCAGCGCGGTAAAGTTCCAACGAGACTGGTTCCCTTCATACTCCACACAGAGTAAATGTAAATCAAAAATGAATAACCATTTTCAATTTCGTTGCAAAACGAAAATACAGCCGAACCATATTCCAGTCCAATCAGAGAGTGCTGCAAGCACCTCTACCGGTTTCGAAACTTATTAGTCTCTCATCAGGAGGCACATATGCTGCTCTCCCTGATCCAACCAAAACAAACCCCAGCGTGCAGTCCCGAATTGCAACGAACGAAATGGCATAGATGCCCTAGCGGCAACTGCTAGCAAAAGACTAAGTTTTCACTCTAATGGCATATAACATATCCCACCAGAATGAAAACAATGGGAACCTTCTCTGGTTACACCTCCGAGGCTTCTACAATTTGCAAGCCATACGGATGCTGAGACTAAGGAAGATGAGGGAATTCTACAATTTACAATTCACGTCACATCTGCTCAGCGCGGTAAAGTTCCAACGAGACTGGTTCCCTTCATACTCCACACAGAGTAAATGTAAATCAAAAATGAATAACCATTTTCAATTTCGTTGCAAAACGAAAATACAGCCGAACCATATTCCAGTCCAATCAGAGAGTGCTGCAAGCACCTCTACCGGTTTCGAAACTTATTAGTCTCTCATCAGGAGGCACATATGCTGCTCTCCCTGATCCAACCAAAACAAACCCCAGCGTGCAGTCCCGAATTGCAACGAACGAAATGGCATAGATGCCCTAGCGGCAACTGCTAGCAAAAGACTAAGTTTTCACTCTAATGGCATATAACATATCCCACCAGAATGAAAACAATGGGAACCTTCTCTGGTTACACCTCCGAGGCTTCTACAATTTGCAAGCCATACGGATGCTGAGACTAAGGAAGATGAGGGAATTCTACAATTTACAATTCACGTCACATCTGCTCAGCGCGGTAAAGTTCCAACGAGACTGGTTCCCTTCATACTCCACACAGAGTAAATGTAAATCAAAAATGAATAACCATTTTCAATTTCGTTGCAAAACGAAAATACAGCCGAACCATATTCCAGTCCAATCAGAGAGTGCTGCAAGCACCTCTACCGGTTTCGAAACTTATTAGTCTCTCATCAGGAGGCACATATGCTGCTCTCCCTGATCCAACCAAAACAAACCCCAGCGTGCAGTCCCGAATTGCAACGAACGAAATGGCATAGATGCCCTAGCGGCAACTGCTAGCAAAAGACTAAGTTTTCACTCTAATGGCATATAACATATATAACATACATAACCGTATGGCTTGCAAATTGTAGAAGCCTCGGAGGTGTAACCAGAGAAGGTTCCCATTGTTTTCATTCTGGTGGGATATGTTATATGCCATTAGAGTGAAAACTTAGTCTTTTGCTAGCAGTTGCCGCTAGGGCATCTATGCCATTTCGTTCGTTGCAATTCGGGACTGCACGCTGGGGTTTGTTTTGGTTGGATCAGGGAGAGCAGCATATGTGCCTCCTGATGAGAGACTAATAAGTTTCGAAACCGGTAGAGGTGCTTGCAGCACTCTCTGATTGGACTGGAATATGGTTCGGCTGTATTTTCGTTTTGCAACGAAATTGAAAATGGTTATTCATTTTTGATTTACATTTACTCTGTGTGGAGTATGAAGGGAACCAGTCTCGTTGGAACTTTACCGCGCTGAGCAGATGTGACGTGAATTGTAAATTGTAGAATTCCCTCATCTTCCTTAGTCTCAGCATCCGTATGGCTTGCAAATTGTAGAAGCCTCGGAGGTGTAACCAGAGAAGGTTCCCATTGTTTTCATTCTGGTGGGATATGTTATATGCCATTAGAGTGAAAACTTAGTCTTTTGCTAGCAGTTGCCGCTAGGGCATCTATGCCATTTCGTTCGTTGCAATTCGGGACTGCACGCTGGGGTTTGTTTTGGTTGGATCAGGGAGAGCAGCATATGTGCCTCCTGATGAGAGACTAATAAGTTTCGAAACCGGTAGAGGTGCTTGCAGCACTCTCTGATTGGACTGGAATATGGTTCGGCTGTATTTTCGTTTTGCAACGAAATTGAAAATGGTTATTCATTTTTGATTTACATTTACTCTGTGTGGAGTATGAAGGGAACCAGTCTCGTTGGAACTTTACCGCGCTGAGCAGATGTGACGTGAATTGTAAATTGTAGAATTCCCTCATCTTCCTTAGTCTCAGCATCCGTATGGCTTGCAAATTGTAGAAGCCTCGGAGGTGTAACCAGAGAAGGTTCCCATTGTTTTCATTCTGGTGGGATATGTTATATGCCATTAGAGTGAAAACTTAGTCTTTTGCTAGCAGTTGCCGCTAGGGCATCTATGCCATTTCGTTCGTTGCAATTCGGGACTGCACGCTGGGGTTTGTTTTGGTTGGATCAGGGAGAGCAGCATATGTGCCTCCTGATGAGAGACTAATAAGTTTCGAAACCGGTAGAGGTGCTTGCAGCACTCTCTGATTGGACTGGAATATGGTTCGGCTGTATTTTCGTTTTGCAACGAAATTGAAAATGGTTATTCATTTTTGATTTACATTTACTCTGTGTGGAGTATGAAGGGAACCAGTCTCGTTGGAACTTTACCGCGCTGAGCAGATGTGACGTGAATTGTAAATTGTAGAATTCCCTCATCTTCCTTAGTCTCAGCATCCGTATGGCTTGCAAATTGTAGAAGCCTCGGAGGTGTAACCAGAGAAGGTTCCCATTGTTTTCATTCTGGTGGGATATGTTATATGCCATTAGAGTGAAAACTTAGTCTTTTGCTAGCAGTTGCCGCTAGGGCATCTATGCCATTTCGTTCGTTGCAATTCGGGACTGCACGCTGGGGTTTGTTTTGGTTGGATCAGGGAGAGCAGCATATGTGCCTCCTGATGAGAGACTAATAAGTTTCGAAACCGGTAGAGGTGCTTGCAGCACTCTCTGATTGGACTGGAATATGGTTCGGCTGTATTTTCGTTTTGCAACGAAATTGAAAATGGTTATTCATTTTTGATTTACATTTACTCTGTGTGGAGTATGAAGGGAACCAGTCTCGTTGGAACTTTACCGCGCTGAGCAGATGTGACGTGAATTGTAAATTGTAGAATTCCCTCATCTTCCTTAGTCTCAGCATCCGTATGGCTTGCAAATTGTAGAAGCCTCGGAGGTGTAACCAGAGAAGGTTCCCATTGTTTTCATTCTGGTGGGATATGTTATATGCCATTAGAGTGAAAACTTAGTCTTTTGCTAGCAGTTGCCGCTAGGGCATCTATGCCATTTCGTTCGTTGCAATTCGGGACTGCACGCTGGGGTTTGTTTTGGTTGGATCAGGGAGAGCAGCATATGTGCCTCCTGATGAGAGACTAATAAGTTTCGAAACCGGTAGAGGTGCTTGCAGCACTCTCTGATTGGACTGGAATATGGTTCGGCTGTATTTTCGTTTTGCAACGAAATTGAAAATGGTTATTCATTTTTGATTTACATTTACTCTGTGTGGAGTATGAAGGGAACCAGTCTCGTTGGAACTTTACCGCGCTGAGCAGATGTGACGTGAATTGTAAATTGTAGAATTCCCTCATCTTCCTTAGTCTCAGCATCCGTATGGCTTGCAAATTGTAGAAGCCTCGGAGGTGTAACCAGAGAAGGTTCCCATTGTTTTCATTCTGGTGGGATATGTTATATGCCATTAGAGTGAAAACTTAGTCTTTTGCTAGCAGTTGCCGCTAGGGCATCTATGCCATTTCGTTCGTTGCAATTCGGGACTGCACGCTGGGGTTTGTTTTGGTTGGATCAGGGAGAGCAGCATATGTGCCTCCTGATGAGAGACTAATAAGTTTCGAAACCGGTAGAGGTGCTTGCAGCACTCTCTGATTGGACTGGAATATGATTCGGCTGTATTTTCGTTTTGCAACGAAATTGAAAATGGTTATTCATTTTTGATTTACATTTACTCTGTGTGGAGTATGAAGGGAACCAGTCTCGTTGGAACTTTACCGCGCTGAGCAGATGTGACGTGAATTGTAAATTGTAGAATTCCCTCATCTTCCTTAGTCTCAGCATCCGTATGGCTTGCAAATTGTAGAAGCCTCGGAGGTGTAACCAGAGAAGGTTCCCATTGTTTTCATTCTGGTGGGATATGTTATATGCCATTAGAGTGAAAACTTAGTCTTTTGCTAGCAGTTGCCGCTAGGGCATCTATGCCATTTCGTTCGTTGCAATTCGGGACTGCACGCTGGGGTTTGTTTTGGTTGGATCAGGGAGAGCAGCATATGTGCCTCCTGATGAGAGACTAATAAGTTTCGAAACCGGTAGAGGTGCTTGCAGCACTCTCTGATTGGACTGGAATATGGTTCGGCTGTATTTTCGTTTTGCAACGAAATTGAAAATGGTTATTCATTTTTGATTTACATTTACTCTGTGTGGAGTATGAAGGGAACCAGTCTCGTTGGAACTTTACCGCGCTGAGCAGATGTGACGTGAATTGTAAATTGTAGAATTCCCTCATCTTCCTTAGTCTCAGCATCCGTATGGCTTGCAAATTGTAGAAGCCTCGGAGGTGTAACCAGAGAAGGTTCCCATTGTTTTCATTCTGGTGGGATATGTTATATGCCATTAGAGTGAAAACTTAGTCTTTTGCTAGCAGTTGCCGCTAGGGCATCTATGCCATTTCGTTCGTTGCAATTCGGGACTGCACGCTGGGGTTTGTTTTGGTTGGATCAGGGAGAGCAGCATATGTGCCTCCTGATGAGAGACTAATAAGTTTCGAAACCGGTAGAGGTGCTTGCAGCACTCTCTGATTGGACTGGAATATGGTTCGGCTGTATTTTCGTTTTGCAACGAAATTGAAAATGGTTATTCATTTTTGATTTACATTTACTCTGTGTGGAGTATGAAGGGAACCAGTCTCGTTGGAACTTTACCGCGCTGAGCAGATGTGACGTGAATTGTAAATTGTAGAATTCCCTCATCTTCCTTAGTCTCAGCATCCGTATGGCTTGCAAATTGTAGAAGCCTCGGAGGTGTAACCAGAGAAGGTTCCCATTGTTTTCATTCTGGTGGGATATGTTATATGCCATTAGAGTGAAAACTTAGTCTTTTGCTAGCAGTTGCCGCTAGGGCATCTATGCCATTTCGTTCGTTGCAATTCGGGACTGCACGCTGGGGTTTGTTTTGGTTGGATCAGGGAGAGCAGCATATGTGCCTCCTGATGAGAGACTAATAAGTTTCGAAACCGGTAGAGGTGCTTGCAGCACTCTCTGATTGGACTGGAATATGGTTCGGCTGTATTTTCGTTTTGCAACGAAATTGAAAATGGTTATTCATTTTTGATTTACATTTACTCTGTGTGGAGTATGAAGGGAACCAGTCTCGTTGGAACTTTACCGCGCTGAGCAGATGTGACGTGAATTGTAAATTGTAGAATTCCCTCATCTTCCTTAGTCTCAGCATCCGTATGGCTTGCAAATTGTAGAAGCCTCGGAGGTGTAACCAGAGAAGGTTCCCATTGTTTTCATTCTGGTGGGATATGTTATATGCCATTAGAGTGAAAACTTAGTCTTTTGCTAGCAGTTGCCGCTAGGGCATCTATGCCATTTCGTTCGTTGCAATTCGGGACTGCACGCTGGGGTTTGTTTTGGTTGGATCAGGGAGAGCAGCATATGTGCCTCCTGATGAGAGACTAATAAGTTTCGAAACCGGTAGAGGTGCTTGCAGCACTCTCTGATTGGACTGGAATATGGTTCGGCTGTATTTTCGTTTTGCAACGAAATTGAAAATGGTTATTCATTTTTGATTTACATTTACTCTGTGTGGAGTATGAAGGGAACCAGTCTCGTTGGAACTTTACCGCGCTGAGCAGATGTGACGTGAATTGTAAATTGTAGAATTCCCTCATCTTCCTTAGTCTCAGCATCCGTATGGCTTGCAAATTGTAGAAGCCTCGGAGGTGTAACCAGAGAAGGTTCCCATTGTTTTCATTCTGGTGGGATATGTTATATGCCATTAGAGTGAAAACTTAGTCTTTTGCTAGCAGTTGCCGCTAGGGCATCTATGCCATTTCGTTCGTTGCAATTCGGGACTGCACGCTGGGGTTTGTTTTGGTTGGATCAGGGAGAGCAGCATATGTGCCTCCTGATGAGAGACTAATAAGTTTCGAAACCGGTAGAGGTGCTTGCAGCACTCTCTGATTGGACTGGAATATGGTTCGGCTGTATTTTCGTTTTGCAACGAAATTGAAAATGGTTATTCATTTTTGATTTACATTTACTCTGTGTGGAGTATGAAGGGAACCAGTCTCGTTGGAACTTTACCGCGCTGAGCAGATGTGACGTGAATTGTAAATTGTAGAATTCCCTCATCTTCCTTAGTCTCAGCATCCGTATGGCTTGCAAATTGTAGAAGCCTCGGAGGTGTAACCAGAGAAGGTTCCCATTGTTTTCATTCTGGTGGGATATGTTATATGCCATTAGAGTGAAAACTTAGTCTTTTGCTAGCAGTTGCCGCTAGGGCATCTATGCCATTTCGTTCGTTGCAATTCGGGACTGCACGCTGGGGTTTGTTTTGGTTGGATCAGGGAGAGCAGCATATGTGCCTCCTGATGAGAGACTAATAAGTTTCGAAACCGGTAGAGGTGCTTGCAGCACTCTCTGATTGGACTGGAATATGGTTCGGCTGTATTTTCGTTTTGCAACGAAATTGAAAATGGTTATTCATTTTTGATTTACATTTACTCTGTGTGGAGTATGAAGGGAACCAGTCTCGTTGGAACTTTACCGCGCTGAGCAGATGTGACGTGAATTGTAAATTGTAGAATTCCCTCATCTTCCTTAGTCTCAGCATCCGTATGGCTTGCAAATTGTAGAAGCCTCGGAGGTGTAACCAGAGAAGGTTCCCATTGTTTTCATTCTGGTGGGATATGTTATATGCCATTAGAGTGAAAACTTAGTCTTTTGCTAGCAGTTGCCGCTAGGGCATCTATGCCATTTCGTTCGTTGCAATTCGGGACTGCACGCTGGGGTTTGTTTTGGTTGGATCAGGGAGAGCAGCATATGTGCCTCCTGATGAGAGACTAATAAGTTTCGAAACCGGTAGAGGTGCTTGCAGCACTCTCTGATTGGACTGGAATATGGTTCGGCTGTATTTTCGTTTTGCAACGAAATTGAAAATGGTTATTCATTTTTGATTTACATTTACTCTGTGTGGAGTATGAAGGGAACCAGTCTCGTTGGAACTTTACCGCGCTGAGCAGATGTGACGTGAATTGTAAATTGTAGAATTCCCTCATCTTCCTTAGTCTCAGCATCCGTATGGCTTGCAAATTGTAGAAGCCTCGGAGGTGTAACCAGAGAAGGTTCCCATTGTTTTCATTCTGGTGGGATATGTTATATGCCATTAGAGTGAAAACTTAGTCTTTTGCTAGCAGTTGCCGCTAGGGCATCTATGCCATTTCGTTCGTTGCAATTCGGGACTGCACGCTGGGGTTTGTTTTGGTTGGATCAGGGAGAGCAGCATATGTGCCTCCTGATGAGAGACTAATAAGTTTCGAAACCGGTAGAGGTGCTTGCAGCACTCTCTGATTGGACTGGAATATGGTTCGGCTGTATTTTCGTTTTGCAACGAAATTGAAAATGGTTATTCATTTTTGATTTACATTTACTCTGTGTGGAGTATGAAGGGAACCAGTCTCGTTGGAACTTTACCGCGCTGAGCAGATGTGACGTGAATTGTAAATTGTAGAATTCCCTCATCTTCCTTAGTCTCAGCATCTGTATGGCTTGCAAATTGTAGAAGCCTCGGAGGTGTAACCAGAGAAGGTTCCCATTGTTTTCATTCTGGTGGGATATGTTATATGCCATTAGAGTGAAAACTTAGTCTTTTGCTAGCAGTTGCCGCTAGGGCATCTATGCCATTTCGTTCGTTGCAATTCGGGACTGCACGCTGGGGTTTGTTTTGGTTGGATCAGGGAGAGCAGCATATGTGCCTCCTGATGAGAGACTAATAAGTTTCGAAACCGGTAGAGGTGCTTGCAGCACTCTCTGATTGGACTGGAATATGGTTCGGCTGTATTTTCGTTTTGCAACGAAATTGAAAATGGTTATTCATTTTTGATTTACATTTACTCTGTGTGGAGTATGAAGGGAACCAGTCTCGTTGGAACTTTACCGCGCTGAGCAGATGTGACGTGAATTGTAAATTGTAGAATTCCCTCATCTTCCTTAGTCTCAGCATCCGTATGGCTTGCAAATTGTAGAAGCCTCGGAGGTGTAACCAGAGAAGGTTCCCATTGTTTTCATTCTGGTGGGATATGTTATATGCCATTAGAGTGAAAACTTAGTCTTTTGCTAGCAGTTGCCGCTAGGGCATCTATGCCATTTCGTTCGTTGCAATTCGGGACTGCACGCTGGGGTTTGTTTTGGTTGGATCAGGGAGAGCAGCATATGTGCCTCCTGATGAGAGACTAATAAGTTTCGAAACCGGTAGAGGTGCTTGCAGCACTCTCTGATTGGACTGGAATATGGTTCGGCTGTATTTTCGTTTTGCAACGAAATTGAAAATGGTTATTCATTTTTGATTTACATTTACTCTGTGTGGAGTATGAAGGGAACCAGTCTCGTTGGAACTTTACCGCGCTGAGCAGATGTGACGTGAATTGTAAATTGTAGAATTCCCTCATCTTCCTTAGTCTCAGCATCCGTATGGCTTGCAAATTGTAGAAGCCTCGGAGGTGTAACCAGAGAAGGTTCCCATTGTTTTCATTCTGGTGGGATATGTTATATGCCATTAGAGTGAAAACTTAGTCTTTTGCTAGCAGTTGCCGCTAGGGCATCTATGCCATTTCGTTCGTTGCAATTCGGGACTGCACGCTGGGGTTTGTTTTGGTTGGATCAGGGAGAGCAGCATATGTGCCTCCTGATGAGAGACTAATAAGTTTCGAAACCGGTAGAGGTGCTTGCAGCACTCTCTGATTGGACTGGAATATGGTTCGGCTGTATTTTCGTTTTGCAACGAAATTGAAAATGGTTATTCATTTTTGATTTACATTTACTCTGTGTGGAGTATGAAGGGAACCAGTCTCGTTGGAACTTTACCGCGCTGAGCAGATGTGACGTGAATTGTAAATTGTAGAATTCCCTCATCTTCCTTAGTCTCAGCATCCGTATGGCTTGCAAATTGTAGAAGCCTCGGAGGTGTAACCAGAGAAGGTTCCCATTGTTTTCATTCTGGTGGGATATGTTATATGCCATTAGAGTGAAAACTTAGTCTTTTGCTAGCAGTTGCCGCTAGGGCATCTATGCCATTTCGTTCGTTGCAATTCGGGACTGCACGCTGGGGTTTGTTTTGGTTGGATCAGGGAGAGCAGCATATGTGCCTCCTGATGAGAGACTAATAAGTTTCGAAACCGGTAGAGGTGCTTGCAGCACTCTCTGATTGGACTGGAATATGGTTCGGCTGTATTTTCGTTTTGCAACGAAATTGAAAATGGTTATTCATTTTTGATTTACATTTACTCTGTGTGGAGTATGAAGGGAACCAGTCTCGTTGGAACTTTACCGCGCTGAGCAGATGTGACGTGAATTGTAAATTGTAGAATTCCCTCATCTTCCTTAGTCTCAGCATCCGTATGGCTTGCAAATTGTAGAAGCCTCGGAGGTGTAACCAGAGAAGGTTCCCATTGTTTTCATTCTGGTGGGATATGTTATATGCCATTAGAGTGAAAACTTAGTCTTTTGCTAGCAGTTGCCGCTAGGGCATCTATGCCATTTCGTTCGTTGCAATTCGGGACTGCACGCTGGGGTTTGTTTTGGTTGGATCAGGGAGAGCAGCATATGTGCCTCCTGATGAGAGACTAATAAGTTTCGAAACCGGTAGAGGTGCTTGCAGCACTCTCTGATTGGACTGGAATATGGTTCGGCTGTATTTTCGTTTTGCAACGAAATTGAAAATGGTTATTCATTTTTGATTTACATTTACTCTGTGTGGAGTATGAAGGGAACCAGTCTCGTTGGAACTTTACCGCGCTGAGCAGATGTGACGTGAATTGTAAATTGTAGAATTCCCTCATCTTCCTTAGTCTCAGCATCCGTATGGCTTGCAAATTGTAGAAGCCTCGGAGGTGTAACCAGAGAAGGTTCCCATTGTTTTCATTCTGGTGGGATATGTTATATGCCATTAGAGTGAAAACTTAGTCTTTTGCTAGCAGTTGCCGCTAGGGCATCTATGCCATTTCGTTCGTTGCAATTCGGGACTGCACGCTGGGGTTTGTTTTGGTTGGATCAGGGAGAGCAGCATATGTGCCTCCTGATGAGAGACTAATAAGTTTCGAAACCGGTAGAGGTGCTTGCAGCACTCTCTGATTGGACTGGAATATGGTTCGGCTGTATTTTCGTTTTGCAACGAAATTGAAAATGGTTATTCATTTTTGATTTACATTTACTCTGTGTGGAGTATGAAGGGAACCAGTCTCGTTGGAACTTTACCGCGCTGAGCAGATGTGACGTGAATTGTAAATTGTAGAATTCCCTCATCTTCCTTAGTCTCAGCATCCGTATGGCTTGCAAATTGTAGAAGCCTCGGAGGTGTAACCAGAGAAGGTTCCCATTGTTTTCATTCTGGTGGGATATGTTATATGCCATTAGAGTGAAAACTTAGTCTTTTGCTAGCAGTTGCCGCTAGGGCATCTATGCCATTTCGTTCGTTGCAATTCGGGACTGCACGCTGGGGTTTGTTTTGGTTGGATCAGGGAGAGCAGCATATGTGCCTCCTGATGAGAGACTAATAAGTTTCGAAACCGGTAGAGGTGCTTGCAGCACTCTCTGATTGGACTGGAATATGGTTCGGCTGTATTTTCGTTTTGCAACGAAATTGAAAATGGTTATTCATTTTTGATTTACATTTACTCTGTGTGGAGTATGAAGGGAACCAGTCTCGTTGGAACTTTACCGCGCTGAGCAGATGTGACGTGAATTGTAAATTGTAGAATTCCCTCATCTTCCTTAGTCTCAGCATCCGTATGGCTTGCAAATTGTAGAAGCCTCGGAGGTGTAACCAGAGAAGGTTCCCATTGTTTTCATTCTGGTGGGATATGTTATATGCCATTAGAGTGAAAACTTAGTCTTTTGCTAGCAGTTGCCGCTAGGGCATCTATGCCATTTCGTTCGTTGCAATTCGGGACTGCACGCTGGGGTTTGTTTTGGTTGGATCAGGGAGAGCAGCATATGTGCCTCCTGATGAGAGACTAATAAGTTTCGAAACCGGTAGAGGTGCTTGCAGCACTCTCTGATTGGACTGGAATATGGTTCGGCTGTATTTTCGTTTTGCAACGAAATTGAAAATGGTTATTCATTTTTGATTTACATTTACTCTGTGTGGAGTATGAAGGGAACCAGTCTCGTTGGAACTTTACCGCGCTGAGCAGATGTGACGTGAATTGTAAATTGTAGAATTCCCTCATCTTCCTTAGTCTCAGCATCCGTATGGCTTGCAAATTGTAGAAGCCTCGGAGGTGTAACCAGAGAAGGTTCCCATTGTTTTCATTCTGGTGGGATATGTTATATGCCATTAGAGTGAAAACTTAGTCTTTTGCTAGCAGTTGCCGCTAGGGCATCTATGCCATTTCGTTCGTTGCAATTCGGGACTGCACGCTGGGGTTTGTTTTGGTTGGATCAGGGAGAGCAGCATATGTGCCTCCTGATGAGAGACTAATAAGTTTCGAAACCGGTAGAGGTGCTTGCAGCACTCTCTGATTGGACTGGAATATGGTTCGGCTGTATTTTCGTTTTGCAACGAAATTGAAAATGGTTATTCATTTTTGATTTACATTTACTCTGTGTGGAGTATGAAGGGAACCAGTCTCGTTGGAACTTTACCGCGCTGAGCAGATGTGACGTGAATTGTAAATTGTAGAATTCCCTCATCTTCCTTAGTCTCAGCATCCGTATGGCTTGCAAATTGTAGAAGCCTCGGAGGTGTAACCAGAGAAGGTTCCCATTGTTTTCATTCTGGTGGGATATGTTATATGCCATTAGAGTGAAAACTTAGTCTTTTGCTAGCAGTTGCCGCTAGGGCATCTATGCCATTTCGTTCGTTGCAATTCGGGACTGCACGCTGGGGTTTGTTTTGGTTGGATCAGGGAGAGCAGCATATGTGCCTCCTGATGAGAGACTAATAAGTTTCGAAACCGGTAGAGGTGCTTGCAGCACTCTCTGATTGGACTGGAATATGGTTCGGCTGTATTTTCGTTTTGCAACGAAATTGAAAATGGTTATTCATTTTTGATTTACATTTACTCTGTGTGGAGTATGAAGGGAACCAGTCTCGTTGGAACTTTACCGCGCTGAGCAGATGTGACGTGAATTGTAAATTGTAGAATTCCCTCATCTTCCTTAGTCTCAGCATCCGTATGGCTTGCAAATTGTAGAAGCCTCGGAGGTGTAACCAGAGAAGGTTCCCATTGTTTTCATTCTGGTGGGATATGTTATATGCCATTAGAGTGAAAACTTAGTCTTTTGCTAGCAGTTGCCGCTAGGGCATCTATGCCATTTCGTTCGTTGCAATTCGGGACTGCACGCTGGGGTTTGTTTTGGTTGGATCAGGGAGAGCAGCATATGTGCCTCCTGATGAGAGACTAATAAGTTTCGAAACCGGTAGAGGTGCTTGCAGCACTCTCTGATTGGACTGGAATATGGTTCGGCTGTATTTTCGTTTTGCAACGAAATTGAAAATGGTTATTCATTTTTGATTTACATTTACTCTGTGTGGAGTATGAAGGGAACCAGTCTCGTTGGAACTTTACCGCGCTGAGCAGATGTGACGTGAATTGTAAATTGTAGAATTCCCTCATCTTCCTTAGTCTCAGCATCCGTATGGCTTGCAAATTGTAGAAGCCTCGGAGGTGTAACCAGAGAAGGTTCCCATTGTTTTCATTCTGGTGGGATATGTTATATGCCATTAGAGTGAAAACTTAGTCTTTTGCTAGCAGTTGCCGCTAGGGCATCTATGCCATTTCGTTCGTTGCAATTCGGGACTGCACGCTGGGGTTTGTTTTGGTTGGATCAGGGAGAGCAGCATATGTGCCTCCTGATGAGAGACTAATAAGTTTCGAAACCGGTAGAGGTGCTTGCAGCACTCTCTGATTGGACTGGAATATGGTTCGGCTGTATTTTCGTTTTGCAACGAAATTGAAAATGGTTATTCATTTTTGATTTACATTTACTCTGTGTGGAGTATGAAGGGAACCAGTCTCGTTGGAACTTTACCGCGCTGAGCAGATGTGACGTGAATTGTAAATTGTAGAATTCCCTCATCTTCCTTAGTCTCAGCATCCGTATGGCTTGCAAATTGTAGAAGCCTCGGAGGTGTAACCAGAGAAGGTTCCCATTGTTTTCATTCTGGTGGGATATGTTATATGCCATTAGAGTGAAAACTTAGTCTTTTGCTAGCAGTTGCCGCTAGGGCATCTATGCCATTTCGTTCGTTGCAATTCGGGACTGCACGCTGGGGTTTGTTTTGGTTGGATCAGGGAGAGCAGCATATGTGCCTCCTGATGAGAGACTAATAAGTTTCGAAACCGGTAGAGGTGCTTGCAGCACTCTCTGATTGGACTGGAATATGGTTCGGCTGTATTTTCGTTTTGCAACGAAATTGAAAATGGTTATTCATTTTTGATTTACATTTACTCTGTGTGGAGTATGAAGGGAACCAGTCTCGTTGGAACTTTACCGCGCTGAGCAGATGTGACGTGAATTGTAAATTGTAGAATTCCCTCATCTTCCTTAGTCTCAGCATCCGTATGGCTTGCAAATTGTAGAAGCCTCGGAGGTGTAACCAGAGAAGGTTCCCATTGTTTTCATTCTGGTGGGATATGTTATATGCCATTAGAGTGAAAACTTAGTCTTTTGCTAGCAGTTGCCGCTAGGGCATCTATGCCATTTCGTTCGTTGCAATTCGGGACTGCACGCTGGGGTTTGTTTTGGTTGGATCAGGGAGAGCAGCATATGTGCCTCCTGATGAGAGACTAATAAGTTTCGAAACCGGTAGAGGTGCTTGCAGCACTCTCTGATTGGACTGGAATATGGTTCGGCTGTATTTTCGTTTTGCAACGAAATTGAAAATGGTTATTCATTTTTGATTTACATTTACTCTGTGTGGAGTATGAAGGGAACCAGTCTCGTTGGAACTTTACCGCGCTGAGCAGATGTGACGTGAATTGTAAATTGTAGAATTCCCTCATCTTCCTTAGTCTCAGCATCCGTATGGCTTGCAAATTGTAGAAGCCTCGGAGGTGTAACCAGAGAAGGTTCCCATTGTTTTCATTCTGGTGGGATATGTTATATGCCATTAGAGTGAAAACTTAGTCTTTTGCTAGCAGTTGCCGCTAGGGCATCTATGCCATTTCGTTCGTTGCAATTCGGGACTGCACGCTGGGGTTTGTTTTGGTTGGATCAGGGAGAGCAGCATATGTGCCTCCTGATGAGAGACTAATAAGTTTCGAAACCGGTAGAGGTGCTTGCAGCACTCTCTGATTGGACTGGAATATGGTTCGGCTGTATTTTCGTTTTGCAACGAAATTGAAAATGGTTATTCATTTTTGATTTACATTTACTCTGTGTGGAGTATGAAGGGAACCAGTCTCGTTGGAACTTTACCGCGCTGAGCAGATGTGACGTGAATTGTAAATTGTAGAATTCCCTCATCTTCCTTAGTCTCAGCATCCGTATGGCTTGCAAATTGTAGAAGCCTCGGAGGTGTAACCAGAGAAGGTTCCCATTGTTTTCATTCTGGTGGGATATGTTATATGCCATTAGAGTGAAAACTTAGTCTTTTGCTAGCAGTTGCCGCTAGGGCATCTATGCCATTTCGTTCGTTGCAATTCGGGACTGCACGCTGGGGTTTGTTTTGGTTGGATCAGGGAGAGCAGCATATGTGCCTCCTGATGAGAGACTAATAAGTTTCGAAACCGGTAGAGGTGCTTGCAGCACTCTCTGATTGGACTGGAATATGGTTCGGCTGTATTTTCGTTTTGCAACGAAATTGAAAATGGTTATTCATTTTTGATTTACATTTACTCTGTGTGGAGTATGAAGGGAACCAGTCTCGTTGGAACTTTACCGCGCTGAGCAGATGTGACGTGAATTGTAAATTGTAGAATTCCCTCATCTTCCTTAGTCTCAGCATCCGTATGGCTTGCAAATTGTAGAAGCCTCGGAGGTGTAACCAGAGAAGGTTCCCATTGTTTTCATTCTGGTGGGATATGTTATATGCCATTAGAGTGAAAACTTAGTCTTTTGCTAGCAGTTGCCGCTAGGGCATCTATGCCATTTCGTTCGTTGCAATTCGGGACTGCACGCTGGGGTTTGTTTTGGTTGGATCAGGGAGAGCAGCATATGTGCCTCCTGATGAGAGACTAATAAGTTTCGAAACCGGTAGAGGTGCTTGCAGCACTCTCTGATTGGACTGGAATATGGTTCGGCTGTATTTTCGTTTTGCAACGAAATTGAAAATGGTTATTCATTTTTGATTTACATTTACTCTGTGTGGAGTATGAAGGGAACCAGTCTCGTTGGAACTTTACCGCGCTGAGCAGATGTGACGTGAATTGTAAATTGTAGAATTCCCTCATCTTCCTTAGTCTCAGCATCCGTATGGCTTGCAAATTGTAGAAGCCTCGGAGGTGTAACCAGAGAAGGTTCCCATTGTTTTCATTCTGGTGGGATATGTTATATGCCATTAGAGTGAAAACTTAGTCTTTTGCTAGCAGTTGCCGCTAGGGCATCTATGCCATTTCGTTCGTTGCAATTCGGGACTGCACGCTGGGGTTTGTTTTGGTTGGATCAGGGAGAGCAGCATATGTGCCTCCTGATGAGAGACTAATAAGTTTCGAAACCGGTAGAGGTGCTTGCAGCACTCTCTGATTGGACTGGAATATGGTTCGGCTGTATTTTCGTTTTGCAACGAAATTGAAAATGGTTATTCATTTTTGATTTACATTTACTCTGTGTGGAGTATGAAGGGAACCAGTCTCGTTGGAACTTTACCGCGCTGAGCAGATGTGACGTGAATTGTAAATTGTAGAATTCCCTCATCTTCCTTAGTCTCAGCATCCGTATGGCTTGCAAATTGTAGAAGCCTCGGAGGTGTAACCAGAGAAGGTTCCCATTGTTTTCATTCTGGTGGGATATGTTATATGCCATTAGAGTGAAAACTTAGTCTTTTGCTAGCAGTTGCCGCTAGGGCATCTATGCCATTTCGTTCGTTGCAATTCGGGACTGCACGCTGGGGTTTGTTTTGGTTGGATCAGGGAGAGCAGCATATGTGCCTCCTGATGAGAGACTAATAAGTTTCGAAACCGGTAGAGGTGCTTGCAGCACTCTCTGATTGGACTGGAATATGGTTCGGCTGTATTTTCGTTTTGCAACGAAATTGAAAATGGTTATTCATTTTTGATTTACATTTACTCTGTGTGGAGTATGAAGGGAACCAGTCTCGTTGGAACTTTACCGCGCTGAGCAGATGTGACGTGAATTGTAAATTGTAGAATTCCCTCATCTTCCTTAGTCTCAGCATCCGTATGGCTTGCAAATTGTAGAAGCCTCGGAGGTGTAACCAGAGAAGGTTCCCATTGTTTTCATTCTGGTGGGATATGTTATATGCCATTAGAGTGAAAACTTAGTCTTTTGCTAGCAGTTGCCGCTAGGGCATCTATGCCATTTCGTTCGTTGCAATTCGGGACTGCACGCTGGGGTTTGTTTTGGTTGGATCAGGGAGAGCAGCATATGTGCCTCCTGATGAGAGACTAATAAGTTTCGAAACCGGTAGAGGTGCTTGCAGCACTCTCTGATTGGACTGGAATATGGTTCGGCTGTATTTTCGTTTTGCAACGAAATTGAAAATGGTTATTCATTTTTGATTTACATTTACTCTGTGTGGAGTATGAAGGGAACCAGTCTCGTTGGAACTTTACCGCGCTGAGCAGATGTGACGTGAATTGTAAATTGTAGAATTCCCTCATCTTCCTTAGTCTCAGCATCCGTATGGCTTGCAAATTGTAGAAGCCTCGGAGGTGTAACCAGAGAAGGTTCCCATTGTTTTCATTCTGGTGGGATATGTTATATGCCATTAGAGTGAAAACTTAGTCTTTTGCTAGCAGTTGCCGCTAGGGCATCTATGCCATTTCGTTCGTTGCAATTCGGGACTGCACGCTGGGGTTTGTTTTGGTTGGATCAGGGAGAGCAGCATATGTGCCTCCTGATGAGAGACTAATAAGTTTCGAAACCGGTAGAGGTGCTTGCAGCACTCTCTGATTGGACTGGAATATGGTTCGGCTGTATTTTCGTTTTGCAACGAAATTGAAAATGGTTATTCATTTTTGATTTACATTTACTCTGTGTGGAGTATGAAGGGAACCAGTCTCGTTGGAACTTTACCGCGCTGAGCAGATGTGACGTGAATTGTAAATTGTAGAATTCCCTCATCTTCCTTAGTCTCAGCATCCGTATGGCTTGCAAATTGTAGAAGCCTCGGAGGTGTAACCAGAGAAGGTTCCCATTGTTTTCATTCTGGTGGGATATGTTATATGCCATTAGAGTGAAAACTTAGTCTTTTGCTAGCAGTTGCCGCTAGGGCATCTATGCCATTTCGTTCGTTGCAATTCGGGACTGCACGCTGGGGTTTGTTTTGGTTGGATCAGGGAGAGCAGCATATGTGCCTCCTGATGAGAGACTAATAAGTTTCGAAACCGGTAGAGGTGCTTGCAGCACTCTCTGATTGGACTGGAATATGGTTCGGCTGTATTTTCGTTTTGCAACGAAATTGAAAATGGTTATTCATTTTTGATTTACATTTACTCTGTGTGGAGTATGAAGGGAACCAGTCTCGTTGGAACTTTACCGCGCTGAGCAGATGTGACGTGAATTGTAAATTGTAGAATTCCCTCATCTTCCTTAGTCTCAGCATCCGTATGGCTTGCAAATTGTAGAAGCCTCGGAGGTGTAACCAGAGAAGGTTCCCATTGTTTTCATTCTGGTGGGATATGTTATATGCCATTAGAGTGAAAACTTAGTCTTTTGCTAGCAGTTGCCGCTAGGGCATCTATGCCATTTCGTTCGTTGCAATTCGGGACTGCACGCTGGGGTTTGTTTTGGTTGGATCAGGGAGAGCAGCATATGTGCCTCCTGATGAGAGACTAATAAGTTTCGAAACCGGTAGAGGTGCTTGCAGCACTCTCTGATTGGACTGGAATATGGTTCGGCTGTATTTTCGTTTTGCAACGAAATTGAAAATGGTTATTCATTTTTGATTTACATTTACTCTGTGTGGAGTATGAAGGGAACCAGTCTCGTTGGAACTTTACCGCGCTGAGCAGATGTGACGTGAATTGTAAATTGTAGAATTCCCTCATCTTCCTTAGTCTCAGCATCCGTATGGCTTGCAAATTGTAGAAGCCTCGGAGGTGTAACCAGAGAAGGTTCCCATTGTTTTCATTCTGGTGGGATATGTTATATGCCATTAGAGTGAAAACTTAGTCTTTTGCTAGCAGTTGCCGCTAGGGCATCTATGCCATTTCGTTCGTTGCAATTCGGGACTGCACGCTGGGGTTTGTTTTGGTTGGATCAGGGAGAGCAGCATATGTGCCTCCTGATGAGAGACTAATAAGTTTCGAAACCGGTAGAGGTGCTTGCAGCACTCTCTGATTGGACTGGAATATGGTTCGGCTGTATTTTCGTTTTGCAACGAAATTGAAAATGGTTATTCATTTTTGATTTACATTTACTCTGTGTGGAGTATGAAGGGAACCAGTCTCGTTGGAACTTTACCGCGCTGAGCAGATGTGACGTGAATTGTAAATTGTAGAATTCCCTCATCTTCCTTAGTCTCAGCATCCGTATGGCTTGCAAATTGTAGAAGCCTCGGAGGTGTAACCAGAGAAGGTTCCCATTGTTTTCATTCTGGTGGGATATGTTATATGCCATTAGAGTGAAAACTTAGTCTTTTGCTAGCAGTTGCCGCTAGGGCATCTATGCCATTTCGTTCGTTGCAATTCGGGACTGCACGCTGGGGTTTGTTTTGGTTGGATCAGGGAGAGCAGCATATGTGCCTCCTGATGAGAGACTAATAAGTTTCGAAACCGGTAGAGGTGCTTGCAGCACTCTCTGATTGGACTGGAATATGGTTCGGCTGTATTTTCGTTTTGCAACGAAATTGAAAATGGTTATTCATTTTTGATTTACATTTACTCTGTGTGGAGTATGAAGGGAACCAGTCTCGTTGGAACTTTACCGCGCTGAGCAGATGTGACGTGAATTGTAAATTGTAGAATTCCCTCATCTTCCTTAGTCTCAGCATCCGTATGGCTTGCAAATTGTAGAAGCCTCGGAGGTGTAACCAGAGAAGGTTCCCATTGTTTTCATTCTGGTGGGATATGTTATATGCCATTAGAGTGAAAACTTAGTCTTTTGCTAGCAGTTGCCGCTAGGGCATCTATGCCATTTCGTTCGTTGCAATTCGGGACTGCACGCTGGGGTTTGTTTTGGTTGGATCAGGGAGAGCAGCATATGTGCCTCCTGATGAGAGACTAATAAGTTTCGAAACCGGTAGAGGTGCTTGCAGCACTCTCTGATTGGACTGGAATATGGTTCGGCTGTATTTTCGTTTTGCAACGAAATTGAAAATGGTTATTCATTTTAGAAATAATCTACTTAAAAGAATTCTATCGGTAATTTTCTACAGTAGATAATTCTTAGTATAATTTTAATCTAATTGGACAGAATTAAACGCGTGATCAAATGTCTTACTATACGATTGGAAGTTAAAATCATCAAAAAATAATCAGTTCAATTTTTATTTCTGTAGCTTTCTGTTGGTCATAACCTCCTATGAATGAACTAATCTGAGAAATCTCCGGTCTTCGTTTGTTGGGAGAGTTTCTGAACACCTATACTGGACACCCATTACATACTACCATGTATGTAGGGGTGAGGGGCGTAAAATGATCCTCGCGGGTTGAAATGATCCCTTTGTTTTAAAGTTTGCCTTTTGTGTAAAATAACTGTAATATTGGCAACATTGTAGCAGACGGAGCGGTTAGTAGAAGACTACTGTGGAAACACGATTTAGTTCAAATCCGAGTATATAATAATTTTGATATTTAAATTAATTGTATGTCTCTCTTGTAGAATGCGACGAAGATATAAGCGAATAAATAACAAACAAAATTGGGACTCTGAGCATATGAAAAATGCCATACAAGAAGTTAAGCGAGGAAAGCCTGTTAAAACCGCTGCGCGAATCTTTCAGGTGCCAAGAATTTCTCTGAAACGGCTTGTAATGGACAAATATAAGGTAGCAAAGCTAGAGAAGAAGTCACATTGTAGCTGCCACCCTGTATTTTCCCCAGAACAAGAACTAGTAAGACATATCATAGATTTTGAGAGTAGGAGGTATGGACTCACCTTGCGTGATTTGCGGCAATTAGCGTATCAGCTTGCTGAAAAAAACAAACTGTCACACAAGTTTTCCCATGGCGAAAGAGCTGCTGGTAAAGATTGGTTGTATGGTTTTAGAAGAAGACACCCAGAAATTTCCTTGAGATGTCCTGAAGCGACATCGGCAGCTAGAGCAAGAGCCTTCAACAAACCGGTTGTGACAAAGTTCTTTAATCTGTTAAGAGAGATTTATGCAAAAAATAATTGTGCTCCTCACCAAGTACATAACGTAGACGAGACTTTGATTTCTACTGTTCTCGGACAAATTCAAGGATATTAGCAAAAAAAGGTTGCAAACAAGTTGCGAGGGTAACATCAGCGGAGCGCGGAATTTCGACGACAGCGGTAGTTTGTGTATCAGCTGCAGGAAGTTTTGTAATCCCAATGCTCATTTTCAGCAGGAAGCGAATGAAAGCTGAACTGACAGACGGAGCTCCTCCGAGTACCATATTTGCTTGTAATGAAAGTGGTTGGATCCGTACAGAAGTTTTTAAGCAGTGGTTTGCTCATTTCGTATCTTTTGTGAAGCCAAGTATCCATGAGCCCGTCTTACTTATATTAGATGGACATTTATCGCACACCAGAAATCTCGATGTTATTGTTAGTGCCAGAGAAAACTTTATAACCATCTTGTGCTTACCTCCCCACTGCACACACATGCTGCAGCCTGGACGTTGGTGTTATGGGTCCACTTAGCGTTTATTTAGACCAAGCATTAGAAAAATGATTGAACCATCATCCTGGTAGAACCGTGTCAGTGTTTCAAATCAGCCAAATATTTTGAGAAGGCTACTTAAAGGCTTGTGTACCAACAAATGGGATAAACTGGTTCCGCAAAATTGGCATATTTCCATTTTAACCTGAGGTTCTTTCAGACGTTGACTTCTTAGCAGCTGAAGTAACTGACCTTGATAATGGTGAGGATATGGCTCAAGGATCTAGTTTAAGTAAAGTAGCTGATTTATCGACAGGCATAACCAACAAAGCAGATAATGGCTCTAGCGAAAAAAAGGATATGTACGAGAATCCTGAGCCAGGGCCCAGCTCAAGACGAAATGAACAAATGAATTCATCGTGTAAAGATACACCACAAGAATGCCAACCTTTTCCTAAAGTTCTGGGCAAGAGAAACACGAGAAAAAGAAAATCTTGTGGAAGTGCAGTGTTAACTAGCACGCCATGAAAAACTGCCCTTGAAGATGACATCAACAAGAAGGAAGCAAAAGAAAAGGCAATTGAAAGGAAAAATGAAAATAATAAGAACAAAGCAAAACAACAAAGAATCTAAAAGAAAGTCTATCCGACTCTTAGGATTCAGAAGACAACCAAAGACATGCAACTTGTCTCTACTGCTCTGACTAATATTATACTTCAGTTGATGGATGGATTCAATGCCGAAAATGTTTGGAATGGGCTCACGAATTCTGTGCGTGGGTTCAAGAAGACGAAGATGAATTTCTTTGTGAACATTGTTGAGATGTTCCCTTTGCGTTAGCCAGAGTTTATAGAAAGATTAGGTTTTAAAGACATTTTTTCTTGATATTATATTTGTTTTTGTAGAAGGGATCGTTTTACCCCCAATATGCGGGTAAAATGATCCCGTTAATATTTTTTTTTATTTTGTGTATTTTTAAAAAGTGAGTAAAGATTTTTTCCAAAAAAGTTTGTGTTCTGTTAAGATAAATTACTCTTTTAGGGGTTTACCTTGTTAAAATACAATTTTAAAAATATTTTCCCATTTTCAAGAAGTTTTTTTTTAGGGGGATCATTTGACCCCCATCTTCTCTACGTCATTCATTGCCCAGAAGTCACGACGTCAAAGTAGGATTTGTGGGGACTTTCATCATCTGTGAGTTTTGTTATATTCAAAGTTTCGGCAACTCTCACTGCCTCTGAGGTTCAAGCCCTACGAGGGATTTCTTCACTCACCCAAAGATTACCTAATATTTTGAATTAGTATGTTTACCGATTATTATCCCGACATAAAAATTGTATAATAAATCCTTTCTGTCGATATCTATTATAAAATGCCGATAAGTAAATGCTTCAAATAAACCTATTACATTAAAATGCATATCTTACTTTTATTCTCATTTATTATAGTAAGTAACTTAGTGAAGTAAGTTGACGTCAAGGAAATGAGATATAGAAATACCTAGGGTCAAGCGACGTGAAAAATTGATGTAGGGGACACTGAATATGCATGTATTAAAACCGGAAATATCAATTTCGCTAAGGAATCTTTTAAATCTTAATATATGGACATGAGTGAATTTTTCATTTAATTATTTGTTACGAATATAAACATCAAGAGCTGCCTACCTATAGATTACACTAACAATTGTGGCTCAATCTCATAAAAAAACATAATATTAGTACCTACTAAATCAAAATTAGAGCATATTTATTATAATAGGAATAATTTGTTTTTTTTTTATTTTTCACACTGGTTCTGAAGCTATTTCTTAGTGACATTTATGTAATTTACTATTCTAATTGTAAAATATGCCACAATTTAAATTGAAAAACGATTTTATTAACGTTTAGACTTCCACTTCAGATTTCGTTATCGAAATAAAAAATATAAAAATAAATTCAACAAATTTTGTTTATGTTGCTTGCTAAAAATTTTTTTTCTAATAATTTAATTTAATCTCACTCATTCATATTGACAATACAGACATACTATACATTTTAAAGTAGACGACTTTTTGTGTTTTAACAGTTATATTATATAGAATAATTTTTAGTTGAGCCGTTATATTATGCAAAATATAATAAATAAATTAGGTCTAATTCATAATAGATCGCTATTTTGCATAAACAATGAGAGGGCATTCATAATATAAGGGATCAAATTCAAACAGTTCCTTATTTCTGTTATGTTTTTTTAAAGCACTACATATATGGGACTAACTTGAAAGTATTTTTTTCAATTACATGTAATTAATGAAATTTGTTTATAAATATTATTTTTTCTCATTGCCGTTTTTATAGTGCAATTATCAAGTAACAAATCTGCCAAATTTCATATTTATAACTTAAATAATAAGCATGTTATTTGAAAATATAGCTGTAATGTTGGAAACCAGAATCTTTAAACGCGATTTTAAAAATCTACTTTTTTGAATTGTGCCTTTATATTACTGAGGGTGCGATAGGTACATATACAACTTTAATACTTGCTAGTAACATAAATTAACTTACCACTTGCTAACATTCGGTTGAATACTTCATAAATTCCTTTTCTTGATGTTATCCTCATGTTGAGTTTGATCACCAAATACGATACGTTCTACCAAACTTTATCGATGTTTATGAGAAGTGTCTAAAATCATACACCGTATAATTTCCAGTATAGTCAATCACTAAACTACTGCACTCATTGATGTACTCGGTATCCAAAAAAATTATTTTTTGAACTATCTGTAGTCTTGCTTTTCATTATATTATTAGTATTTTAACTACCTACCTATACATTAATTTAGCGTATGGTTAAAAATTACATTATCTAATATGCGTAATTTTACCGAATTTATACTATTGTTGCTTATTTTTAAAGGCTAAAACGGATAAACAGTATCATCAATATAATACAAAAATAATTATTGCAAAATTACTTACTAGTAAACTTATAGTCCATTCACTCACGGTAAAATATTGCAAAACCTCCAAATTTTAAAACCCTGTTTTAGTGGAGTCACTGAAGGTTTTCACCTCCGATTTCGTTGAACCTTCATCGATTTTCATGAAAATTGGTGAGTAGTTAGAAGATACTTCAAGGAACAAAGGTGACATGATGCCAACTTGCGCTTTCACCCTGGGGGTGGATGCCACCCCTTCTCGGGGGTGAAATTTTTTTTATTAAAAATAATACCAGAAATCGATAGAGGGGCAACTTTTAAACAAAATTTGTTATGTAAAGTTATTAACATAAATCAATACTTTTTGAGTTATTAAATATCAAAGATTTTATTTTTTCTTAAAAAAATGCATGTTTTAAAGCTGTTTTTCACGTATTACTCAAAAACTATAAGCTTTGGTAAAAACGTTATAATTACCAAAATTAAAGATAATAAAAAATTTAATACACTCCCTACTTAAAGAACTAAACTGATGTTATTTCAAAGTGAGTTATGGGTAATTAAATGTATATTTTTTTCGACGAGTACGCAAATCTAAGTATTCAAGCTTACATAACGGGAAAACGATGCATTTTATAGAATATACTTTTTAAACACTTGTCAAAGTACTTCGGAATATCTGTCAAATGAGCTTCAGTAGAAGTTAATAGCATCAATAGCATTTTAATTACTAAAAAATACACAGAAATTGCTGCACTGAGAGAAACGGGTATTTTTGAAGGGTCGACCTGGATACCAGTTTCTGTCGCGGTGTAAGCAAAATGTATGATTCCGATGATTCAACTACAGCAGATGAATCAGGAAAAAGAAAAGCTACAGATGTTTTGGATACTTTTCAACAATCCAAAAAAACCACCAGATCTCCAAAGAAAGATGACGGTTCCAACAAAGAAATGCTAATGCAAATTATGTCTATGTTAAAAAATCTTAAAGAGGGCACAGAAGAAATAAGAAAACAACAAAAAGAACAAGATAAGAAAATGAAGGAGATTTCCGAGGAACTAAAAGAACTCAAAAAAGAACAGATTGAAATTAAAAACGAAATATCAGCAATGAAGAATAAAAATGAAAAAATGTTACAAGAAATTAATAATTTGCAGAAAGAAATAATGAGTTGCAACGAGCGAATTCAATACCCTGAAAGCGACAAAAGAAGGAAAAATATAGTTATACAAGGCATCCCGATAACTACAAATAATCCAAAGATAATAAGAGAATCAGTAAACAATTTTATCGAGAAGGAAATGGGTATACTTAAATAAAAATAATACCAGAAATCGATAGCAATTTAAGCAAAATTTGTTATATAAAGTTATTAACATAAATCAATACTTTTTGAGTAATTAAATATCAAAGATTTTATTTTTTCTTGAAAAAATGCAGGTTTTAAAGCTGTTTTTCACGTATTACTCAAAAACTATAAGCTTTGGAAAAAAGTTATTATTACCAAAATTAAAGATAATAAAAAATTTAATACACACCCTACTTAAAGAACTAAACTGATGTTATTTCAAAGTGAGTTATGGGTAATTTAATGTATATTTTTTTCGACGAGTACTCAAATCTAAGTATTCAAGCTTACATAACGGGAAAACGATGCATTTTATAGAATGTACTTTTTAAACACTTGTCAAAGTACTTAGGAATACCTATCAAATGAGTTCCAGTATAAGTTAATAGCATCAAAATTAAGCAAGTTATGATGAAAATAAGAGAACCCTTTCGATTTTTTTAGGAAAAAGTGAAAAATAAAACATACGCCATTTCCATAAAAATTAAAATTTGTAGTAATCCTCAAAAAATTTCTCTAGGTTAACATAGTTAATGATTTCAACAATTTTGACCGGTTTAGAATGCATATTTTTGAAAAAAAAATATAATTTAAAAAATCAGAATTTTTAAAATTATCGTACTTTTAATTTTCTTTTGATAATAACTCCAAAAATGCTCAATATATGTAAAAAATGATATATAACTAAATTTTAGTTTTTTCTGTTCCAAATACATTACCCATTTTACTATTTCCGTAGAGTAAAAATTACCGAGATAGAAACGTTTAAAATTTCAATTTTGCTGCGAGAAACATGTAACCCAGGCAATTTAACTTTATATTTTTAAATCAGTAAGAGTTTTAAAAGACTAAATTCGACGTTTTTTAATAGCTGTTGGAATCAGCTTTTAAACAGTTTTTAGGTGAACATGATATCTTAAAAATTAACAGAGTTATTTACAAAAAAAAACAATAACATTTTTTGGAAAATTTTTAAAAGATAAATTTTTAAACATTTTTGGTGCATAAATTTTAATGCTATCAACTTGTTCGAGGGCTCATTTGATAGATATTTCTATGAGCTTTGACAAATATTTAATAAGTTTACGTTATAAAGTGTATCATTTTCCCGGTATTTAAACTTGAATACTTAGATTTGGGTACTCAACGAAAGAAATATAAATTCAATTACCTATAACTCACTTTTACTTAACATTGAAAGGTTTTTCTAGTAAGGACTTTATTTGGTTTTTTATTAGCCTTAATTTTGATAATAATAACTTTTTTGTAAAAACTTATAATTTTTGAGTTATTTATGAAAAATCGGTTAAAAACATGCATCTTTCTAACGAAAAATTAAAATTTTTGATCTTTAATAACTCAAAAAGTTTTGATTTATTTTAATAACTTTATATAACAAATTTCGCTTATAATTTGTCCGTCTATCGAATTGTGGGATTATTTTTAATAAAATAATTTTCACTCACGAGGAGGGGTGGCATCCACCCCCAGGGTAAAAGCGCAAGTTTACACCATGTCACCTTTGTTCCTTGAGATATCCTCTAACCACTCACCAATTTTCATTCAAATCGATGGAGGTTCAACGAAATCGGAGGTAATAGCTCATATCCACCTTCAGTGACTGCACTATTTGGATTGACATGAAATTTGGCACACACATAGCTAATATGTCAAAGAAAAAAGTGATATTGGTGATATTGGATAACCGTGAGTAAATGGACTATTACTATGGTCTGTTTTTAAACCAGGAGTAATTCAAATTTACCGCCCCGTAATGCTAGTTTGTCATTGGTCCAACCTCAGGCAAGATTACTCTGCTGTTATAAAATTTTGACACTAATGACATTTATTAAATTTTCACACTATTGGCATTTCATAGGTAAATTAAGATATATCGGCGTTTTTTTGTGTTTTCTACGTTGTTCCTTAAATTTTTAGATTTTTAGTCTACTTTTATATAAAAACGGTTGTAAAAAACTGTTACTCTATGGGAACTTATGGGAACCTTCTCTGGTAACACCTCCGAGGCTTCTCCAATTTGCAAGCCATAACGGATGCTGAGACTAAGCAAGATGAGGGAATTTTACAATTTATAATTCACGTCCCATCTGCTCAGCGCGGTAAAGTTCCAACGAGAATAGTTAACTTCGCACTCCAATCAGAGTAAACATGTAAATCAAAAATGAATAACCATTTTTAATTTCGTTGCAACACGAAACTACAGCCGCATCATTATTCCAGTTCAAGCAGAGAGTGCAGCAAGCACCTCTACCGGTTTTGAAACTTATTAGTCTCTCATCTGGAGGCACATATGCTACTCTCTCTGACCCAACTAGGACAAACCCCGGCGTGCAGTCACGAATTGCAACTAACGAAATGGCAGTGATGCTCCAGCGGCAACTGCTAGCAAAAAACTAAGTTTTCAATCTATAATAATAATAATATCGTATGGCATTTTTTCCGGGGAGATCCTTTCGGACAGTTCCGGCGCCATTTACATCTTTAACTAGCCCAGGGGGACCGACGGCTTAACGTGCTCTCCGAGGCACGGTGAGACGGCTCGTGTCATTATTGGAAATGAAAATGGTTTGTCTTTGGCAGGGCTCGAACCGACGTGCACTTGCGTATGAGGCCAGCGGTATTGCCGTTACTCCACGGCCGCTCAATTTTCAATAGTTTTCAATCTAATAGCACATAAAACAACATCCAAATATGTTACTCTATATCCTACTAGATTGAAAACAATGGGAACCTTCTCTGGTAACACCTCCGAACTTCATCAGCCTCGAAAGAAAAGAAAGGAAAGAAAAAATTGTTGATTAGTGGTTATTTGTATAGAAAAGATGAAGGGGATGAAAAAGTGTTTTGGAGATGTGACTATCACCTTAAAACAAAGTGCCGGCCTCGAGCTACAACAGTTGAAAAAGTTATTGTTAAAGAAACTGGATGTAATAACCATGTTACTGATGATAGAGAAGTTGAGAAAGCAGATGTTTACAATAAGATCCGCGAAAACGCGATAAATTCACAAGACGCTCCACAACGTATTATCAGTAATGCGTCCATTGGACTTAGCCAGAGTGCTGCTGATGGCATCGAGCATTTGAGACGGACGCAAGTTTCAGCAGATCATCCCAATATATGGAAGTTTATAAAAGCTATACAACGAGAACAGAGTCTACACGAACTTCAAATTCAACAATACATTGGATGAGCTGAAGGACCACTTCCTCAAAAGAAATACCGTGAGTGTGCTCTACGAATAGCAGAAATTGTAAGAAGTTATAATGAAAGAACACTTTCCGATTACTTACATGATATACCCCACAACTTTACATATTAACTCGAACAATAGTTGAAGATAAGTTAAATAACAAATAATACAATAAGATCAACTAGAATTTAAGGCAATTGAAATTGTGAATAATTAACTCATCCAGTTAACAAAAAAAAATAAGATAAAAACAAAAAAAAATAAATCAATAAAAAACAAAAAAAAACTAAACACATTAATATTTATAAAGTTAGTTTCTTTGTACCATATCAAAAAAAAAATAATTTTATAGATTGCCAGTCCTAAGCCTTGGATAAAATGTGAAAGGAAGTTTATTCTCGCGATTTATTTACTTTTTTATTGATATTGACTGATTATTGCAGTCGAAAACATTGTACAGAAATGCCTCGATTCCCTAACAATTTATTTACCACAGCATCCCGCACATTTCGTCTTGTCCGCAAGTGCCCCCAAATTTGACTTGTCCGGAAATGCTCCGTTCTCAAGTGCGCGGACACCAAAAAGAAGAACGGTACAACATCACTAAATAAAATATCGGTTTATATTTGCTGTCTACTCTCCCACCGCAGACAATTTTTTCATTAAAAATAATTAATATTTAGAAAAAAAATTAACAAAACGAATAACAACAAACGAAACAGTTAACAAAATAAAAACGAATAATCCGTCGTTTTTTACCATTAATCCCTTTATCCTAAAGATAAATAACAGTTTGTCGACAAAAAATCCATTCGAACAAATGTTCGTCGACGAATTGAGGGGTTTGGAAGTAAAAGGGTTTAAGTGCACTTTTTGCAAATTCTGACCTAAGTACAGATTCGCATACCTAAATGGTATTATAACTTGGTGGTAAATTGATCTAAGCATATTTCGCCCTACAGGCGCCATCTATCGCCATTACATTTTGTTCAATGAAAACAATTGCAGTTTGCTTTGGCAGTAAACAGGTTTATCCGTGCTCTTGAACCGTTTTACCACAAAACAATTTTTAGTATTCTGTAAAAAACAAATAGTAAGAAACGGGTTTAAGTGCGCTTGAACCATTTTAAAACAAAATTATTTTTAGTATTTTGTAATGTGTAAACACATGTCAATACAGGATTAACTTCAAGTAAATAAATATTAGATTTGTGACCCATTTTGAATACTAATTAAGTATTATGCAACGTGCCAGTTGTAGTTACACTGTGGATAACAGCTGGAACAAAAATGATTAGTAATATGTAGTTAACATCTGCACTTGAACCGTTTTACCAGTAACATTTATCAACATCAAAAAGGAAGGATATAGTAAGGGAAATAATATACCCTTATATTTTTATCAGACAAATTTTAGTTTAATGACTCCTAGGATTTATAAAACTCAAACAAATTTGAAGCTGAATATCTCAGAACTACCAAAACTGCACTTAAACCCTTTACGTCTGGCCCCCTCAATTGTACATTCAATGAATTGTGCATTCGAGCAGATGTTTGTCGACCAAATGTTGTCGACTAATTTTCCGTGGACAAAGTATTCTCGACCAACTTTCCTAGACCCGTAATTTGGAATAGAATTAACTAATCTCTACTAATAGTCTAAGAGCTAAAGCCGAAAAATCATCGTCATAAGTAATATGGAGTTTGACATATGAAATGTGTCAATTGTATTTTGATAATTATGACCCCTTTTAGGCTGACACCTCAGTGGATACAGGAAGTAGCAATAAGGGATGAAAGGGGAAAGTTAGTGTAGTATTTAAAAGTTTTCGCCTCCTATTTTATTAAACTTCCATCGATTTGCATGAAAATTGGTGACTAGTTAGAGCATACCCAAGAAATAAAAATGATTTGGTACCAACTTGCAATTTTACCCTGGGGGTGGATACCACCCCTTCTCGGGGGTGAAAACTATTTTATTAAAATTAACCCCACAAATCGATAGAGGGACAAATTATAAGTAAAATTTGTTATTTCATGTTATTAAAATAAATCAATACTTTTTGAGTTATTAAAGATCAAAAATTTGTCTGTTTAACAACACATGCGTGAATTTACGGATGATAAAAAGAACATATTAATTAATTGTATGTTACTAAAATATTATTTTTATATTGATATTATAAATTTAGCAAAAGTGTATTCAAATATGTCAAATGTACCCATTATTGGATATCCCCAGTTTCTGGACATATTCAGATTATATTGATAGAAGAAATTCAATTAAATATTGAAATAATATAAAGATAATATTTTACTAACATACAATTAATTAATATGTTCTTTTTATCATCCGTAACTTCACGCATATGCTCTTAAATAGACAAATCTTTAATCTTTAATTACTCAAAAAGTATTGATTTATTTTAGTAACATGATATAACAAATTTTACTTAAAATTTGTCCCTCTATCGATTTGTGGGGTTATTCTTAATAAAATTGTTTTCACCCGCGGGAAGGGGTGGTATTCACCACCCGGGTAAAAGTGCAAGTTGGCACCAAATCAGTTGTATTTCTTGAGGCATGCTCTAACTAGTCACCAATTTTCATGCAAATCAATGGAGGTTTAACAAAATAGGAGGTGAAAACCTTTATTGACTGCACTAACTTTCTCCTTTCATCCCTTATTGCTACTTCCTGTATCCACTGAGGTGTCATCCTGAAAGGGGTCATAATTGTCAATATAAAATGGACACATTTCACAGGAAAAACTCCATATTACTTATGACGATGATTTTTCGGCACTAGCTCTCCGTCTATAAGACCAAGATGTAGTTAGTATTCTTTCTATATAGAACATACTAAAGAGCATTAACGCAAAATTGGTAAGTCAAAATTTGCCATTTTTGAGTTAGATGGATTCGGTATCCAAAAACAACTAGTATCTATAGGTATTTTCTTCAAAACCTGTACTAAAGTTGATAAATGTCATGCAAAATAAATACGAAAGTGGTTACGATCAAGCAAAAGTGAATATTTCCGTAATATAGTACTTTAGAAGTAAGCTCAAACAAAACTCGATAATTCCTCAAATTCCTGTTAATATCTTGTGGGTGATATCAGAATTCAGTCATAAGTTGATATTATGATGAGAACCTAAATACAGGAAACCACTATAGAGCAATGAGAAACTACATAACAGATAAACCTTGGTTTCTAAAATGGAGTCGACAAAGGATATGATTATGCAGAATAAGATTTAACCACTGTCTTACACCATCATATACAGGGTGTATCATTAAGAATGTCCAATCGCTGAGTTGTAGATTCTAGACATCAAAATATTAAGATTTAACCCAAATCACTTAAATAGAATATGGCTCCTTACTGAATTACAGGATGTTTTATTTAAAAATTTAAAATCAATTTGTACCCAGTACTTTAAAACTATTTTACGTATCGTTATCATACTTGGCATAAAGTGTGGCTACTATACGCCCTATTAAATTGTGATAAATACACGTTTTTAGCTACTACCAGAGGCGTACGACAAGGGATAGTGAATGGTTGACCCTTTCCAAATTCTACGCCACTGCGAGAATTACTATTTTAGCCCAATTTTTCGATGCTCCAATACTTTCTACGTAAATAGTATACTCTTGATTGGTAACGATAAAGTCATTAGTTTTCGAGATATTTGAAATATGAAACGACGCAGTTATTTTGATGACTGTATTGTGTCGCTTCAGTTTTAACTTCAAGTTTCTCGAAAACTAATGATTCTATCGTTACGAGTAATACCGTTACGAGTTAAGAGTATACTATTTACATAAAAAGTATTGGAAAATCTAAAACTTACACTAAAATAGCTATTCCGTTAGTGGCGTAGAATTTGGGAAGGGTGAACCATTCAATTTCCCCTGTCGTACGCCTCTGGTAGAAGTCAGAAAGTAATTTAGTAGGGGTCTACTACAGTACCTATACTTTCTACCAAGTATGATAAGGATACGTCGGTCTTGACGGTCCAGTTAGCTGGGGCTCAGTCGATCGACAAGTTTAGTGGATTTGCGATTTGCGGTCGCTGGTTCGAGCCTCAGCTAGGTCATGAAATTTATAAAAGGCCAACGCCGTAGTATAAAACTCAATAGAGTCTACGGCTTGGTCTGGAATAAACTGGCGTCTGATCGGCCTATGGAGGAGCGGTACGGGAAGGGATAAGGGCTTCCGGCTTGGTGATACTCCTCCATAGATCCCTACCGAAGGGCGTTGACGCCTAAGAACGGTGTATACATACATGATAAGGATACGTCAAATAGTTTTAAAGTACTGGATACAAAAATAGTTTTTAAATATTAATCAAATGAATCATAAATTAATCAAAATAACTGTGCCGTTTCATGATTAACTTCAAATATCTCGTAAACTAATGACTTTAGCGTTACCAATTAAGAGTATACTATTTACATATAGAGTATTGTAGAATCCAAAAATTGTGCTAAACAGTAATTCGCCCAGTGGCGTAGAATTTGGGAAGGGTCGACTATTCACTCTCCCCTGGAGTTCGCCTCTGATAGTAGCTAGAAACGTTTATTTATCACACAATTTAATAGGGTGTATAGTACCGAGACTTTTTGCAAAGTATGATAAGGATACGCTAAGTAGTTTTAAAGTACTGGGTAAAAATAGCTTTTAAATATTTAGATAAAACTCAGTAAGGAGCCATATTTTGTTTAAGTGATTTGGGTTAAATCTTAATATTTTGAGGTCTAGAATCTACAACTCAGAGATTGGACATTCTTAATGATACACCCTGTATATTTAAACCTAATCTAATTGATAGTCCACAATGTATTGTGGTCAGTTGGGTAACCTACAACACAAAATTTTGACCTGTTCTCTTATTTCTAATAACGTTAATGTGTTTTTAAATTCACTGTATTCTTTGACTGATGTCCACCATCCCATTAATTTAAACTATTTATTAACATTAAAAACAATGAGTTGGTATACCGACTATTGTATAAACATCTTTTAGATATTAAACTTGAATTGTAATTGTAAAATATAGAGTAAGTATTTCTTGTAAATTGTTATATATTATTAAAAAAAGAAAAAAATATAATAAAAAGAAGGGAAAAAATATAACAAAAAAAATATATAAAAAATCATCAACTTCTAAGTGACTGCTCTTCTACAATGTTATGTGGATATTTGTCGTTTATTATGAATTGTTTAAAATAATTTCGTGGAGAACTATAAAATGCAACACAAGAGCGACCATATCCTAATAATTAGCACGACAAATTAAAACAATACGTTGTTCCACGAATGCATACTAATTATTATAATTTATTACACTTTACTAGTCATTTTTCTAATAATTTTCAAACAACATTCATTATATTAGTTAACGTTAAGACGTGACTTGTCTTAAACATTATACGTACCTGGTATAAACAGAAATAGATCTTGATGGGTTTTATTTGGCTTAATTTGTCATCTTTGTTGATCAATTTTTATCTTTTCGTGTTTCTCTTTATATTTTGTACTTTCCTAGTAGTTTAGGAAACAGAGGTTGAACCTCGCAAAATGGATACAAGTCCGGTTTTATTTTTTTCTGGTATATTAAGGGGTGCTTATTATAAGATTATGAAACATTTTCTTAAAAAAAATTTGGCCCCGGAACCCCCCTTTTCATACCTTTAAAGGGGGTAATTTGTGGTTATTGCGAAACGTAGCCCTTCCTGTACGTTTTACAAAAAATTTACTTAATAGTAAAATGAAGAGGACTATATTTCCTACTATTTATTTCCCTAAAGTATACGCCTGTCACCCACCGTTTAGCAAGGGTGACGCCCCAAATTTGACAAATTTTTAAAGAAGACGTTTTTAAAAAAAAATTAAATTTTCCCTAACCGTAATGAAAATTAAGAAGAAACTCTGCGGCAATTAATCACAAATAAGTGGCTGATTTTTTGGTATAGGTTTCATTTAAGGGTAATTGCAATTGTTTTAATCACCGGGTGATACATTTTAAAAAACCCCTTTTTATATACCATCTGAACCGCCTACGTTAGAGTAAAAAAACTTTCAGCGATTAGCCACGTACTGGTGTTATTTACAAATTGGTATAACACACCTCCATATTTTCCCCGAAACCACCCCAAAAAAAGGAGAATTAATAAAGAAAATAATCAAAAATTGATTTTGGCCGCCACTGTAGCTTTAGGGTGCAAAGAAAATAAAATATGCATAAGTCATAAGGTGTAGCAGACAGTGTGTTCTTTTATTTTCCATAAGTACGTTATCAATAAAATAAATAGCTGACGAAAAAAAAAACAATATCTGGAGCCCGCCAAAGCATTTCTGAGGTTTACTGCGCCACTGTGAGGTAACGGTTGATTATACGAAAAAAAAATGCATAGAACCTTATTTGTAGAGAAAATAGTGGTCTTTAATCCTGTATAAGTTTTATTTAAAAAAATGCATATGTAATGAGAAAATCGTAAAAACATGCTCTTTAAGGGATAGGAGTAGTTTCTGCAGTTTATTTTCAATGATAGGGGTACTTTCCGCAGGGATGTTGCAATAATCATATATATTTAAGAAAAACCCTATTGATGGAGCATATGTCCATATGGGCCAAAAAGCAAAAAAAAATTTTCAACTCCCGCCTTTATTAATTTGTTTTTGGCTACAGGGGTTGCATCAAGAAATTGCTTTTGGTGTCCATGCATGGATAATAAGAACGTACACATAATAATATATGAAGCATTTTAATAAATGGCATGGTTTGTGAAAGATTCCAAAAATATCACTTTCTTTATTAATTCTTCTTTTTTTGGGGTGGTTCCGGAAAAAAATGGAGGTGCATTATAAAAATTTGTAAATAACACCAGTACATAGATAATCGCTGAAAGTTTTTTTACTCTAGCATAGGCGGTTCAGGTGGCATAAAAAGCGGTTTTCTAAAATTTATCACCCAGTAATTAAAAAATTTGCAATTGCCTTAAATGAAACCTATACCAAAAAATCAGCCACCTATTTGTGATTAATGGCCGTAGGGTTTCTTCTTAATTTTCATTACAGTTATTAAAAAATAATTTTTTAAGAATATCTTTTTTAAAAATTTGTCAACTTTGGGGCGGCACCCCCGCTAAACGGTGCGTGATAGATATATTTAGGCTGTCGGGAAATAAATAGTAGGAAATATAGTCCTCTTCATTTTACTATTCAGAAAATTTTTTGTAAAACGTACAGGAAGGGCTACGTTTCGCAAAAACCACAAATTACCCCCTTTAAAGGGATGAAAGTGGGGTTCCGGGGCGAAATTTTTTAAGAAAATGTTAGTCTCGTAATAAGCACCATCTTAACTTAATAACCATGAGACTATACCTTATTTTTGTATGTTGCTAATTTGGATGATTTCCCAGATGTTTTTCTGTTTGTCTTTTAACAAAAGTCTAGTGGTGTACGGCCCCGTGTTTTATTACTGCTTTACGTTCCTGTGGTTGATTAGACATTTCCGTTTTTAAATATTATTACGCCGGTCATCTTTTGAACTACTTGCGCTTTTCGCCGTCTCTTCAGTCTCTTGTCGAGTACCCGATCGGCTGCGTGAAAATGGCAGACAGATATTTTGTGTTTAATTTTTGAATATATGTGTTAAAAATAAGTTTTTAAAACTTGACGATGACTAACTGTCATTCCGTTAGTCAACATCAGTATCATTTATTATTATAACAGTGCTTATACTCAGTACCCTCATTGTTTATAATAATATTGTTTGTAATAACACAACTGTGTTATTTCTACATGTTGGCTGTGTATTTTTTTATGTGATGTTTTTCACTTTCCTTATTTTAAAATCAGTTTTATACACATCCATAAACTTTACAAAGTGCAAATTTCATAATCAACGTTAATGTTACG
The DNA here is from genome assembly GCF_917563875.1 of Diabrotica virgifera virgifera. Taxonomy (NCBI): domain Eukaryota; kingdom Metazoa; phylum Arthropoda; class Insecta; order Coleoptera; family Chrysomelidae; genus Diabrotica; species Diabrotica virgifera. The sequence continues at coordinate 167,349,792 of NC_065450.1, forward strand.
AATCAAAAAGAAACTCTGTGGCAGTTTTTTACATTCACTTTTTATACAGCAGTTATGTTCCTGATAGGCTTGATATTGATAAATTCACCTGTTATATTATGTGAATTTGTAAACCGATGGTCCAGTCTCTTCTAGATCTGTTGCTTTTAACATTGTTGTTTTTCGTCGATGGTGTTCAGAGTGAAATAGAATGCAATCGCCGATTTTCTCTTATCACGGTTTCTCCGTACTTGACGAATGTGTGGCGAATAACGTGGCTTTGTAGGCATATATGTGAGACAAAATGGTCTCTTATGCCGTTTCATCGTCGTTATGAAGACTTTGAATTCACATTTTCACGTCCGCTACTGGGGAGATTTCTTTGTATACCAAAGAAATATGTTCCTTTATTTCATATAGATGTCGTACCTAGTGTACTGAACTTTGGTTAGTTTATTAAACCACGAAGGCATGTCATTCTTATCTCTAAGGATTGTTCCAACCCAAACCATCCAACTACTAATTACAAGAAAAATCCAGGTGCGTGCTAAAAAACTATAAATTAATTGTGACCTTGAAACAACACCCTGTACATTGAACTTTTTAAAATCCGTTTGCATATTTGAAAAGAGCACATAAAATTAAGTTTAATGATTCGCTCAAATTTTTGGGCCAGACAACCTAATTACTTTAATTTTGAAACTATAATGAAATTTTTAAGAACTCTGAGATTAAAAAGCAGGTATTATTAACTTTTAATAACAAATTAATAAACTTAACGACTAAATACTCATTTTAAAAATAATCAATACTTATTTACTACATTGGAACGACCCACATACTAATCGCAACATAAATACAGGTCCCGATTAACAAAAAAAAATATAAAGTAAAAGTGACCTTGAAACAACACCCTGTATATCTATTGAAATTTTCAAACTCCGTTCGAACATTTGAAAAGAACACAGAAAAATAAGTTTATTGGTTCGCTTCCATTTTTTGCACAGACAATTTAATTACTTTAATTTTGTATGCCGAAATTTTAGCGTACTATTAAACTTAGTTTTTGTGCTCTTTTCAAATGTTCAAACGGATTTTGAAAATTTCAATATACAGGGTGTTTTTTCGAGGTGGCTATTACTTTATATTTTTTTAATTAAGTATTTTCTATGGGAAATGAGCCACAATTTTACTAAAAAATGAATTTATTAACGTTTCGAAGCCCAAATCAGGTTTCGTTGTCAAAATACAAAATACTATTAAAATAAACAAAAATATTGTTGCTAAGTAAAAAAATTCTTCTAATTATTTATTTACTTTGACTCATTTATATAGGCAATTCAGACGTATATTATACATTTTAAAGTAGAAGACTTTAAGATTTTAAAGTAGAAGACTTTAAAATTATATTGCCAATATTTATGAGTTGCGTTCCTGGGACGACTTTACTAAAAGATAGTTCATTCGATTACATGAAATCAATCCCAACTCAAGAATATCCGTCGCAAAAAAATCATAGCATGTGATCTGTCTTTAAAAAGACAACCAAATGCAACGATGACAGTAAAATTCTCGCGTTAGAGATTCCATCATAAAAAATTCCAACGTTAATAAATTCATTTTTTAGTAAAATTGTGGCTTATTTCCCATAGAAAATACTTCATTATAAAAATGCCACAAGGAAATTATATTTTTTTGTTAATCCGGACCTGAATTTTTCTTGTGATTAGTAAATAGGTCGTTCCAATGTAGTAAATGATTATTGATTATGTTTAAAATGAGTATTTATTCATTAACTTTAATAATTTATTATTAAAAGTGATTTAAAACCTGCTTTTTAATTTCAGAGCTCTTAGAAATTTCAATATATTTAATATCATAATTAAATTCATTAAATTTACTGGCAAAAAATTAAAGCAAACCTAGGTATGAACTGAGTTTCTTGTGCCCTTTTCAAATGTGCAAACTGATTTTAAAAATTTTAATATAAAGGTTGTTTAAAGGTTACAATTACTTTTTGTTTTTTTTTTTTGTTAATTCGGACCTGGATTTTTATTGTGATTACTAAATGGTTCGTTCCAATTCAATAAATAACTATTGATTATTTTTAAAATGAGTATTTGTTTATTAACTTTATTAATTTATTATTAAAAGTTATTATCTGCTTTTTCATCTCACAAGTTCTTAAAAATTTCAATATAATTTCAAAATTAAAGTCATTAAATTGTCTGACCAAAAAATTGAAGTGAAACATTAAACTTAGCTTTTTGTGCTTTGTTCAAATATGCAAACGGATTTTGAAAATTTCAATATACAGGGTGTTGTTTCAAAATCACAATGAATTTATTTTTTTTTAGTCCAGACCTGGATTTTTCTTGTGATTAGTGGTTGGGTGGTTTTCCGATATAAATGCATGGATGTATAAATAAAGATAGTCTTTATTTATAGGTCCATGTACAAATGAGATATATGTGTACCAAATATCAAAAAAATATACAGGGTCGATCAAACACCCTGTAACTCGGTTATAAAAATCGGTGAGGCAATAAATGTAGTACATCTAGAATCGCCTCAGTGACCTCTATTCACCATTCGAGTATTTCCTTTTCCCAATGAAACACCCTGTATAAATCATTAATTAATTGAAAACAAGTATTATTAGACCAGGACACTTAGCACTAAAAACACCCGAATAAATAAATTTTTAAATACAGCACCTAGAGACTTGCAGTTTTTTGCATTATACTCAGGATGACGTCAGGAAAAAAGTCTACTATTCAAAAATGGGTGGAAATGCATAATTGCACTGTAAAGTGCATACAATGCATCCAAAATTGCATAAATATAAAAATAAAGTCAAAATCAGTATATTAAGAAACAAAATTTATTATTTGGGGGGTTTTTAGGGTCACTGAATACGATTACGCCATCATGCCCCGGATCACCTGGTGCCCAAGGTCACGACAAGAGAAGTCATCTTCTAGAGTTTCCATGGTTTTCTGCATTAAATCGATGCAAACGGATTACTCGCGGGTTTTAGGGGTCGCTAAATACGAATATGATATCACAATTGACCTCCGGAGTACCTGTTGCCCAGGTTCGCTACTAAGGCACGTCATCTTCTGGAGTTTTGAGGGATTTCGGCACTAAATTGGTGTAACTGGACTACTCTCGGGGTTTTTGAGGTGGTTAAACACGAAGATGCCATCAGGATAGACCTTAGGATCACCTGGTGCCCAAGGCCACTGTAACGGACGTCATCTTCTGGAGTCCCGAGGGCTTTCAGTGTCAAATTGATGCAAATGGATTACTTACAGGTTTTTGAAGTCGCTAAACACGAATATGCCATCAACACCGACTCCCTGTGCACCTGGAGCCCAAGCTCACTGCAAGGGGCGTCCTCTTCTGGAGTTTCGAGGTCTTTCGGTAATAAATTGATGCAAACGGATTACTTACGTGTTTTTGAAGTTGCTAAACAGAATATGATATCAGAATTGAACTCCAAAGAATCTGGTGGCCAGGATAGCTTCTAGGGCACGTCATCTTCTGGAGTTTCGAGGGTTTTCGGCATAAAATGGATGCAAATGGATTACTCGGGGGGTTGCTGAGGCCGTTAAAGACGAATATGCCATTAGAACAGACCCATAGAGCACCTGGTGCACAGGGTCACTGCAAGGGACGTCATCTTCTGGAGTTTCGAGAAATTTCGTCATTAAATTAATGCAAATGGATTTCTGATCGGTTCTTGAGGTCGCTAAATACGAATATGCCATCAGAACCGAATCCCGGAGACCTGGTGCCCAAGGTTATTGCTAAGGGCGTCATCTTCTGGAGCTTCCAGAGTCTTCGGTCTAAATTGATGCAAACGGATTACTCATAGATTTTTGGGGTTGCTGAACGCGAATACGACATCAGATCTCATCCTCGGAGCACCTGGGGCCTAAGGCAGGTCATCTTCTGAAGTTCCGAGGGTTTTCGGCATTCAATTGATGCAAACGGATTACTTACTAGTCGGATTTTGGAGCTGTTGAACACGATTGCGTCATCAGAACAGACACCAGAGCACCTGGTAGCTAGGGCACGTCATCTTCTGGAGTTTCGAGGGTTTTCGGTACTTAATTGATGCAAATGGATTACTCATGGGTTTTTGCTATTTCTGAACATAAATACCCCATCAGAACATACACCGGAGCACTTGGTGCCTAAGGCACGTTATCTTCTGTAGTTACGATAGTTTTCGATACTAGATTAGTGCAAACCGATTACTCTTGAGTTTGTGGTGTTGCTGAACATGAATATGCCATCACACCCAACCCACGCAGCATCTGGTGTCTAAGTCAGGCCATCTTCTGGATTTTCGAGTGTTTTCGGTACTAAATTGATGAAAACGGATTACTCATCGGTTCCTGGGGTACCTGAACACGAAAACGCCATCAGAACAGACATCGAAGCACCTGGTGCCTAAAGCACGCTATCTTTTGGAGTTTCGAGAGTTTTCGGTACTAAATTGATGAAAAATGGATTAATTTTTGACAACGTGCAATGAAGTAGACACTTCTGTTGTATGTAGGCATATGCATTTATTAAAATTCTTAAAATTTATCCACAAGGGAGTGGAAGTACAAAACGTTTTCGGTCAAACTGACCATCATCAGTGTAAACCTGCAAATAAGTGAACCACTAAGATTAAAAAGCAAAAGGGTTAAATTTTGACAGTTGAAAAAAATTAGAAAATGTGGTTACTTATATCCAGTGCACAAGTAATTGTAACTAGCCACTTCAATAGGTGTAAAAACCTCTAAGTTACATTATTTTACATTCTATATTAAAAAGTAGTGGACATTAAGTCGATGTCTTAAAATTTTAAAGATCACTAGTCGGTGATCTGTGGTCGGTAGTTGACCACATGTTGTTAGTGTTTACCGACCTCAAAAACCCCCAAGTAATTTATTTTCATCAATTTAATGCCGAAATTCCTTAAAACTTTAGATGATGACGTCCCTTGGGCACCAGGTGCACAGAGGGCCCGTTGTGATAGCATATTCATGTTTAGCGTCCTCAAAAACCCTCCAGTAATCCAGTTGCTTCAATTAAATGCCGAAAGCCCTCGAAACCCCACAAGATCATGTATCCTAGTAGCGACCCTGTGCACCAAGTATTCTGAAGTTCAATTATGATGATATATTCATGTTTAGCGACCCCAAAAACACGTAAGTGATCCGTTTGCATCAATTTAATACCGAAGTCCCTCGAAACTTCAGAAGATGACGTCCCTTGCTGTAATCTTTTGCACCAGGGGATCCGGTGGTCTGTTTTGATAGCGTATTCGTGTCTAACAGCTCAAAAACCCCCAAGTAACCCATTTTTTTCAATTTAATGACAAAATCCCTAAAAACTCCAGAAGATGACGTCTATTGCAGTGACCTTGGGCTCCAGGTGCACAGTGGGTCGGTTCTGATGGCATATTCATGGTAAGCTACATCAAGAACCCTCCAGTAATCTATTTGCATTAATTAAATGCCAAAATCCCTCGAAACCCCAGAAGATGACGTGCCTTAGTAGCGACCCTGGGCACCAAGTACTCCGAAGGGTAATTCTGATGGCATATTCGTGTTTACCGACACCAAAAAAACCGTGAGTAATCCGTTTACATCAATTTAATGCTGAAAACACTCGAAACTCCAGAAGATTACGTGCCTTAGTAGCGATCCCGGGCACCAGGTACTCCGGAATGAATTCAATTCAGGTTTGGCGACCTCAAAAACCCCCGAGTAATCCGTTTGCACCAATTTAATACCGAAAGCCCTCGAAAGTCCAGAAGATGACCTCCCTTGCAGTGACCTTGGGCACCAGGTGATCCAGAGGTCTCTTCTGATGGCATATTCGTGTTTAACCACCTCAAAAACCCCCCGAATAGTCCAGATGCATCAATTTAGTGCCGAAATCCCTCGAAACTCCAGAAGATGACGTGCCTTAGTAGCGACCCTGGGCACCAGGTACTCCGGAGGTCAATTCTGATGGCATATTAGTACTTAGTGATCCCTAAAACACGTGAGTAATCCGTTTGCATCGATTTAACGCCGAAAACCATCGAAACTCCAGAAGATGACGTTTCTTGCACTGACCTTGGGCACCAGGTGATCCGGGAGTCAGTTCAGATTGCGCAATCGTATTGAGTGACCACAAAAACCCCCCAAATAATAAATTTTGTTCCTAAGTATACTTATTTTGACTTTATTTTTATATTTATGCAATTTTGGATGCATTTCATCCACTTTACAGTGCAATTATGCATTTCCACCCATTTTTGAATAGCAGACTTTTTTCCTGACGTCATCCTAAACATAATGCAAAAAACTGCAAGTCTCTAGGTGCTGTATTTAAAAATTTATTTATTTTGTGCTAAATGCCCTCGTCTATATGTATTTGTGGAAAGTGTTAGTATCACTGATACATTCAGTTTGATTTTTATTGTCAATGCATCACCCCTTTCTAATTTGCCTCTTATTATTTTTCAAGTTATTTCCAATGGTACATTGGTGAAAATTATCAAAACTGACTAGCATTTTGTTGTAATTATAATCTATTTCTGCTCGTTTTTGCAAGAATTGCGGGTAGTTTTGATAAAAGATGTTATGTTATATGCTAAAAGCTGTATTACATAGGATTAACTTTGACAGTCTGCTACAATGAGAACCCATCCTGCTGCAAATTCTTCTGAGAATCACATTTTTTGAGAATAATTGTTGAAACCTTGTATGGGTGTAATGTCCGCTTGTAGTGTAGTGTTAATATTTTTCTTTGGTAGTCTGGCAAACTACCACGCCACAAAAAAGCAGTTTCAGAACATTTTGGGAGTTCTGCAGGTATCCTTGCATGGTCAGGAACACGATTAATTTTCTAAAGATGTATTGCTTTTTTAATTTTTCTCGTTTTTTTGTAATCTGTTTTCCCAAAACCTCATTAGTTCTCATCTATCGTAAAATAGAAACTCTCAAACACAAGTGTTTGGGAATGGTAGAAAATGGGAAAAAAAGTTATGTTTTAATTAAGATTTAGATAACAAAAATTAATCTTCAACAAAATTGCATTTAATTGTTTACTTATTAAAAATGTACATAAACTTAACAAAAACGGGATTATTTAAACTCAACAATAAATTTCAGTGCTTATTTTTTATTGGACATCATTTAGTTAATGTCTGAGTCTAATCTTAATCTGTGGGCATTAATGATAACCACAATAAAAACATAATTAATTTGGAAAACATCAGCGTAATTTGGTGTGGCCATTTGCTTGATTTTTGCCTTCGATGATCCTAAAAAGCAAACAAAAATTATAGCACTTTCCCTACCATAACAAAAAAAATTATCTTATCTAATAACGGGCTAAGACGGCACGTCAAGCGGAAACGCAGTTTGTCCGGAACGATAACTCGATATAATAATAATAATAATAATAATAATAATAATGGAACAAATAATAATGGAACAAACCCACTTAGCAGACCACCGCTACCACGAATAAACTCTTGTAAGAGACTAGGTGTGCTGTTACAAATTGTGAACACTGAAGTCCTACCCAATTATGTCGTAGAAGCCCACACATTAGAGTATCTGCACATGCTAATCTACTGTGCAGCAACAGCAATTGCTAATGTAATGGGCATTAAGATCAGAACACGACGGGGTACTAATAACGAAAGGACTGGTAGCAGAATTGCACCCTGGGAAAAAAGACTGCTCGGAAAGATTGAATTGCTGCGTAGGGATATTGGTCGAGTCACAGAATATATACGAGGTGTAAGAAGTACAAGAGTCATCAGGAGAGCTGAAGAAATAATACGGAATACTGCAAGACACTCAAGATACGATCCAGAAAACAACACAGCCCAACAGTGCCTGGATACGTTAAAACAAAGACTCTCCGTTTATTCAGGACGAATAAGAAGGTACAAAGTGAGTAACAACCGAAAATCCGACAATGCCCTTTTTGAGACTGCTGAGAAGGCGTTCTATCGAAAACTCAATTCCACCGTAGAAAATCTCGATAAGTCTTATCCAAGCCAAGAAGAAATTCATGAGTTTTGGGGAAATCAACTTTCCACACCAGCTGCTCTTAACAACAATGCTGGATGGATCGAAGATACGGCACAGAACTGCCAACACTACACTACTACTCTCTACGAACCCTTCACCACTGAAGAAGTCTCAAATATCATCAAAGAGCTTCATAACTGGAAATCTCCTGGACCAGACGGAGTTCAAAACTTTTGGCTCAAGAAGTTTTGGAGTGCTCATGAATGCTTATCAACACTAATTAATTATGTTATTTCTAATCCGCAGGATATACCATCATTCCTAACTCAGGGAACCACTTATTTAATACCGAAGGATCAAAATAACACCCAAGATCCAGCAAAATACCGCCCAATTACTTGTCTTCCAACTTTGTATAAATTGGTCACATCCTATGTAGCCCGGCGTATCTACCAACACTGTGCGCTGAACAATATCATAGAGCCTCAACAGAAAGGATGCGCTAAGGGTTCCATGGGCTGCAAAGAACAACTTATCATCGACTCAGTCATTTCTAATCAAGCATATTCCAAAAAGAGGAACCTATTTACTGCTTTTATTGATTACAAGAAGGCCTTTGATTCAGTGCCGCATGAATGGCTTATAGATATAATGAGAATATATAAAGTCGATGATAATATAGTGACCTTTTTACAACATATAATGACAGAGTGGAAAACTAGAATTCACCTTCAAATACCTGGTGAAAGTAACATCGAAACTGAAAATATCGCAATCAGCCGGGGCCTGTTTCAAGGAGATTCGTTGAGTCCTCTGTGGTTCTGTCTAGCTATGAACCCACTATCTCAGCTATTGAACTCCACAGATGCAGGTTTTAGCATCAAAAATAACAACAATGTGGTGGCGAAGCTTAATCATTTATTGTACATGGATGATTTGAAATTAATGGCTTCCACTCGAAACCAACTCGACGAGATGCTAAAAACTGTAGAAACTTTTTCTAATGATATTAGTATGTACTTCGGACTAGACAAGTGCCGTATTTTAAATATAGTCAGAGGAAAAGTACAGCCCGGAGGATTCGATATGCAAAATGGCCAGAACATCGAGGCCATGGGTGAAAACGATATGTACAAATATCTTGGAGTAAAGCAAGCGCGGAAAATTGACCATAAACAAATGAAAACAGAGATAACTACTGAGTTTATACGAAGGGTAAAACAGCTGCTTCGCTCACACCTTAACAGTAGAAATTTGTTTAAGGCACTAAACACCTACGCATGTTCCGCGCTTAGCTACTCATTTGGTATTGTTAAGTGGACAAAAACAGATATAGAAGCTCTTCAGCGAAAAGTGCGAACACACCTCACAAAGGCACAAAAACACCATCCTAAGAGTGCAGTAGAAAGAACAACATTACCACGGAATCTAGGAGGAAGAGGACTTATGGATATAGGTGAGCAATTAGATAAACAAATTGCTAATTTAAGAACTTATTTTCAGATGCAGGCTGATACATCTACTCTACATCGCGCTATCTGCGCAGTAGATGACACAACACCGATCAAACTGAGGGAACCAGAAATGCGCATAAACCACCTTACTAAGGACGAAAAAGTGCGCGCCTGGATGGGTAAACCTCTGCACGGGCGACATCCCAATGAGGTCAGCCAAGACTATGTCGACAATATAGCGTCGAACTACTGGTTGACATCAGGAAAGATGTTCCCTGAAACGGAGGGTTCATTACTGGCCATTCAGGATCAGGTTATACCAACCAGAAATTACCTGAAATATATCATCAAAGACCCTCAGGTTCAAAACGACAGATGCCGATATGGATGTCAAGCCCAAGAAACCATCCAACATCTTACAGGGGGCTGCCAGGCATTTGCTGCAACTGAATACAAGGAACGGCATGATGCAGTAGCAAAAATCCTTCATCAAGAGATAGCTATCAAGCTGGGACTTCTCCAAACAGACCATCTCCCGTATTATCAATACGTCCCTGAGAGTATGCTTGAGGATGGCAACTACAAGCTATACTGGGACCGCACTGTGCTCACAGACCAAACAGTGGCACATAATAGACCAGATCTCGTACTAGTTAATAAATTAACAAGACAAACAACACTAATTGATGTGGCGATACCTAACAACAATAATCTACGTAGTAAATTTACTGAAAAGATCGCCAAATACAGAGATCTAGAAATTCAAATACGAAGGCAATGGAGAATGCAAAGTACCCAGACGATACCGATTATTATTTCTACTACTGGAGTCATTCCGAAGACCCTCCTCGAAAGCATAAAAAAGCTGGGTCTGAATGAACATCTTTATAAGACCATGCAGAAAGCTGTACTACTCGCGACGGCCAGATGCGTACGAAAATTTCTGGGAGATACACCTGCATTCCAAGTCACCTAGGGCTCGATAACACGGAAAGAGTCCCACCAGAGCTCAATCCTTTTGATACCGTAGGTATCTGGGATGAGTCAATTTTCCCCTTAGAGGGAGTGTGAGCCGTATGGCTAAATCTGAAATAATAATAATAACCTGTGGGAGTTTTATGTCAGTTCTTCTATCAGGCGCGGCCCCCTGCGAATGGGGGATTCTTTCTGGGTATTCGTAGCGCCAATACCCAGAGAGCAGCAGGAATACTTGCCGTGGAACAAAAACTGACACCTGGCAGTAGGTATAAAATGCACACCCATGAGAATGGAGACTAATAGTTTATGTTTAGGGCCGCTGCCTGGGGATCGCCAGGGCACGTCTGGAGCCGACGCTGGACGTGACAGCATGCGGGACGTCGGTGGCAGGGTGTTGAGGAGGCGGGCCCCTGTCACACAAACAGCTACAGCCCAACAACAAGAACAACAACCACAAGCGAGCCAAACAACAGCAAGAGCTCCACTCGCTGAAGGTGCTGCGCCGGAACATCAGCCGGCGCTCACTCAAGCGGGACGACCGAGGCAGCGCATGAAATGGACTGTGTCCATTAACGAAAGCATTTTGCGCTTCTATTATAAGGTGACAAACCTCGGTCAAGAAACGATCGGCTACAGACAACAGCTGTATGCCGAATTTTGCAGGGAGTACCCAGATATTCAAGTATCGGAGCAAAGAGTATCAGATCAATACCGGGTAATCGTAAGAAACAACCTTATCCCAGAGACTAGACGCAATACGATCAAAAGCGAAGTCGAACGGGAGATTAATAACCAAGAGCTAGTTTTAGATCAAGTCCCTAATGAAATCCTTGATGAGCAAATTCCTGAGATTCCCATACCAGAAACTCAACCTGACAATACACAGCAGGAAAACAACGAGTTGCGCGATAGTCTAGAGAACGAAATGGCTCGTGCCGTACAAGAGTTTAATGGAACAAATCCACTTAGCAGACCACCGCTACCACGAATAAACTCTTGTAAGAAACTAGGTGCCCTGTTACAAATTGTGAATACTGAAGTCCTACCCAATTATGTCGTAGAAGCCCACACATTGGAATATCTGCATATGCTAATCTACTGTGCAGCTACAGCAATTGCCAATGTAATGGGCGTTAAGATCAGAACACGACGGGGTACTAATAACGGAAGGACTGGTAACAGAATTGCACCCTGGGAAAAAAGACTTCTCGGAAAAATTGAATTACTGCGTAGGGATATTGGTCAAGTCACAGAATATATAAGAGGTGTTAAAAGTAGAAAAGTCATTAAAAGAGCTGAAGAAATAATGCGGAGCACTGCAAGACACTCGAGATACGATCCAGAAAATAACACAGCCCAACAGTGTCTGGATACATTAAAACAAAAACTCTCCGTCTATTCAGGACGATTAAGAAGGTATAAAGTTAGTAACAGCCGAAAATGTGACAATGCACTTTTTGAGAACTCTGAGAAGGCGTTCTACCGAAAACTCAATTCCACCGTAGAAAGTGTCGACAAGTCTTACCCAAGCCAAGAACAAATTCATGAGTTTTGGGGAAATCAACTTTCCACACCAGCTGCTTTTAACAACAATGCTGGCTGGATAGAAGATACGACGCACAACTGTCACCACTACGTCACTGCTAACTACGAACCATTCACGACTGAAGAAGTCTCAAATGTCATCAAAGAGCTTCATAACTGGAAATCTCCTGGACCAGACGGAGTTCAGAACTTCTGGCTTAAAAAGTTTTGGAGTATTCATGAGTGCTTATCAACATTAATTAATCATGTTATTTCTAATCCGCAGGAAATACCATCATTTCTAACTCAGGGAACTACTTATTTAATACCCAAGGATCAAAATAACACCCAAGATCCATCCAAGTACCGCCCAATTACTTGTCTTCCAACTTTGTATAAATTGGTCACATCCTGTGTAACCCGGCGTATCTACCAACACTGTGCTCTAAACAATATCATAGAGCCTCAACAGAAAGGATGCGCTAAGGGTTCCATGGGTTGCAAAGAACAGCTTATCATCGACTCAGTTATTTCTAACCAGGCATTCACTAAAAAAAGGAACCTTTTTACTGCTTTTATTGACTATAAAAAGGCCTTTGATTCAGTACCGCATGAATGGCTAATAGATATATTGAAAATATACAAAGTAGATGATAACATAGTGACCTTTTTAAGACATATAATGAAAGATTGGAAGACTAAAATTCACCTCCAAATACCTGGTGAAAACAATATCGAAACCGAAAATATCGCAATCAACCGGGGCCTATTTCAAGGAGACTCGTTGAGTCCATTGTGGTTCTGTTTAGCTTTGAACCCCCTTTCTCAGCTATTAAACTCCACTGACTCAGGTTTTAGCATTAAAAGCAATAATACTGTGGTAGCGAAGCTCAATCATCTGTTGTATATGGATGATTTGAAATTGATGGCTTCCACTCGAGAACACCTGGAAGAGATGCTAAAAACTGTAGAAACATTTTCTAATGATATTAGTATGCAGTTCGGTCTAGACAAGTGCCGTGTTTTGAATATAGTCAGAGGAAAGGTACAGCCCGGTGGATTCGATATGCAAAATGGCCAGAACATCGAGGCCATGGGCGACAACGATATGTACAAATATCTTGGAGTAAAGCAGGCGCGGAAAATTGACCATAAGCAAATGAAAACTGAGATAACTACTGAGTTTATAAGAAGGGTAAAACAGCTGCTTCGTTCACAGCTTAACAGTAAAAATTTGTTTAAGGCACTAAACACCTACGCTTGTTCCGCGCTTAGCTATTCATTTGGTATTGTTAAGTGGACAAAAACGGATATAGAAAATCTTCAGCGAAAAGTACGAACACACCTCACAAAGGCACATAAACACCACCCTAAAAGTGCAGTAGAACGAACGACATTACCCCGGTATTTAGGAGGAAGAGGACTTATGGATATAGGTGAGCAATTAGATAAACAAATTGCTAATTTAAGAACTTATTTTCAGATGCAGGTTGAGACATCTACTCTACATCGCGCTATCTGCGCAGTAGATGACAACACCGATCAAACTGAGGGAAGCAGAACTGCGCATAAACCACCTTACTAAGGACGAAAAAGTGCGCGCCTGGATGGGTAAACCTTTGCACGGGCGACATCCCAATGAGGTCAGCCAAGATTATGTCGACAATATAGCGTCGAACTACTGGTTGACATCAAGAAAGATGTTCCCTGAAACGGAGGGTTCATTACTGGCCATTCAGGATCAGGTTATACCAACCAGAAACTACCTGAAATATATCATCAAAGACCCTCAGGTTCAAAACGACAGATGCCGATATGGATGTCAAGCCCAAGAAACCATCCAGCATCTTACAGGGGGCTGCCAGGCATTTGCTGCAACTGAATACAAGGAACGGCATGACGCAGTGGGAAAAATCCTTCATCAAGAGATAGCTATCAAGTTGGGACTTCTCCAAACGGACCATCTCCCGTATTATCAATACGTCCCTGAGAGTATGCTTGAGGATGGCAACTACAAGCTATACTGGGACCGCACTGTGCTCACAGACCAAACAGTGGCACATAATAGACCAGATCTCGTACTAGTTAATAAATTAACAAGACAAACAACACTAATTGATGTGGCGATACCTAACAACAATAATCTACGTAGTAAATTCACTGAAAAGATCGCCAAGTACAGAGATCTAGAAATTCAAATACGAAGGCAATGGAGAATGCAAAGTACCCAGATGATACCTATTGTTATATCTACTACTGGAGTCATTCCGAAGAACCTCCTCGAAAGCATAAAAAGGCTGGGTCTAAATGAACATCTTTACAAGACCATGCAGAAAGCTGTACTACTCGCAACGGCCAGATGTGTACGAAAATTTTTGGGAGACACACCTGCATACCAAGTCACCTAGGGCTCGATAACACGGAAAGAGTCCCACCAGAGCTCAATCCTTTTGATACCGTAGGTATCTGGGATGAGTCAAATTTCCCCTTAGAGGGAGTGTGAGCCGTATGGCTAAATCTGGATAATAATAATAAGGATATAGAAAATCTTCAGCGAAAAGTACGAACACACCTCACAAAGGCACAAAAACACCACCCTAAAAGTGCAGTAGAACGAACGACATTACCCCGGTATTTAGGAGGAAGAGGACTTATGGATATAGGTGAGCAATTAGATAAACAGATTGCTAATTTAAGAACTTATTTTCAGATGCAGGCTGAGACATCTACTCTACACCGCGCAATTTGCGCAGTAGATGACACAACACCGGTCAAATTGAGGGAACCAGAAATGCGCATAAACCACCTTACTAAGGACGAAAAACTGCGCACCTGGATGGGTAAACCTCTGCACGGGCGACATCCCAATGAAGTTAGCCAAGACTATGTCGACAATATAGCGTCGAACTATTGGTTGACATCAGGAAAGATGTTCCCTGAAACGGAGGGTTCATTACTGGCCATTCAGGATCAGGTTATACCAACCAGAAATTACCTGAAATATATCGTCAAAGACCCTCAGGTTCAAAACGACAGATGCCGATATGGATGTCAAGCCCAAGAAACCATCCAACATATTACAGGGGGCTGCCAGGCATTTGCTGCAACTGAATACAAGGAACGGCATGACGCAGTGGGAAAAATCCTTCATCAAGAGATAGCTAACAAGCTGGGACTTCTCCAAACGGACCATCTCCCATATTATCAATACGTTCCTGAGAGTATGCTTGAGGATGGCAACTACAAGCTATACTGGGACCGCAGTGTGCTCACAGACCAAACAGTGGCACATAATAGACCAGATCTCGTACTAGTTAATAAATTAACAAGACAAACAACACTAATTGATGTGGCGATACCTAACAACAATAATTTACGTAGTAAATTTACTGAAAAGATCGCCAAGTATAGAGATCTGGAAATTCAAATACGGAGACAATGGAGAATGCAAAGTACGCAGACGATACCTATTGTTATGTCTACTACTGGAGTCATTCCGAAGACCCTCCTCGAAAGCATAAAAAAGCTGGGTCTCAATGAACATATTTATAAGACCATGCAGAAAGCTGTACTACTTGCGACGGCCAGAAGTGTAAGAAAATTTTTGGGAGATACACCTGCATTCCAAGTCACCTAGGGCTCGATAACACGGAAAGAGTCCCACCAGAGCTCAATCCTTTTGATACCGTAGGTATCTGGGATGAGTCAATTTTCCCCTCAGAGGGAGTGTGAGCCGTATGGCTAAATCTGGATAATAATAACAGCTGTATGCCGAATGACAACAGCTGTATGCCGAATTTTGCAGGACGTACCCAGATATTCAAGTATCGGAGCAAAGAGTATCAGATCAATACCGGGTAATCATAAGGAACAACCTTATCCCAGAGACTAGACGCAATTCGATCAAAAGCGAAGTCGAACGGGAGATTAATAACCAAGAACAAGTTTTAGATCAAGTCCCTAATGAAATCCTCGATGAGCAGACTCCTGAGATTCCCATGCCAGAAACTCAACCTGATAATACACAGCAGGAAAACAACGAGTTGCGCGATAGTCTAGCAAACGAAATGGCTCGTGCCGTACAAGAGTTTAATGGAACAAACCCACTTAGCAGACCACCGCTACCACGAATAAACTCTTGTAAGAAACTAGGTGCGCTGTTACAAATTGTGAACACTGAAGTCCTACCCAATTATGTCGTAGAAGCCCACACATTAAAGTATCTGCACATGCTAATCTACTGTGCAGCAACAGCAATTGCTAATGAAATGGGCGTTAAGATCAGAACACGACGGGTTACTAATAACGAAAGAACTGGTAACAGAATTGCACCCTGGGAAAAAAGACTGCTCGGAAAGATCGAATTATTACGTAAGGATATTGGTATAGTCACAGAATACATACGAGGTGTAACAAGTAGAAAAGTCATCAGAAGAGCTGAAGATATAATGCTGACTACCGCAAGACACTCAAGATATGATCCAGAAAACAACACAGCCCATCAGTGTCTGGACACATTAAAACAAAAGCTCTCCGTTTATTCAGGACGACTAAGGAGGTACAAAGTTAGTAACAACCGCAAAAGCGACAATGCTCTTTTTGAAAATTCTGAAAAGGCGTTCTATCGAAAACTCAATTCCACTGTAGAACGTGTCGATAAGACTTACCCAAGCCAAGAAGAAATTCATGAGTTTTGGGGAAGTCAACTTTCCACGCCAGCTGCTCTTAACAACAATGCTGAATGGATAGAAGAAACGACACAAAACTGCCAACACTACATTACCACCCTTTACGAACCCTTCACTACTGAAGAAGTCTCAAATACCATCAAAGAGCTTCACAACTGGAAATCTCCTGGACCAGACGGAGTTCAAAACTTTTGGCTCAAGAAGTTTTGGAGTGTTCATGAATGCTTATCAGCACTAATTAATCATGTTATTTTTAATCCGCAGGATATACCATCATTCCTAACTCAGGGAACCACTTATTTAATTCCGAAGGATCAAAATAACACCCAAGATCCAGCCAAATACCGCCCAATTACTTGTCTTCCAACTTTGTACAAATTGGTCACATCCTGTGTAGCCCGGCGTATCTACCAACACTGTGCTCTGAACAATATCATAGAGCCTCAACAGAAAGGATGCGCTAAGGGTTCCATGGGTTGCAAAGAACAACTCATCATCGACTCAGTCATTTCTAACCAGGCATATTCCAAAAAGAGGAATCTTTTTGCTGCCTTCATTGATTACAAGAAGGCCTTTGATTCAGTGCCGCATGAATGGCTTATAGATATATTGAGAATATATAAAGTCGATGATAACATAGTGACCTTTTTAGAGCATATAATTACGGAGTGGAAGACTAGAATTCACCTTCAAATACCTGGTGAAAATAACATCGAAACTGAAAATATCGCAATAAGCCGGGGCCTGTTTCAAGGAGATTCGTTGAGTCCACTGTGGTTCTGTCTAGCTATGAACCCATTATCTCAGCTATTGAACTCCACAGACGTAGGTTTTAGCATCAAAAATAACAACAATGTGGTGGTGAAGCTTAATCATTTATTGTATATGGATGATTTGAAATTAATGGCTTCCACTCGAAACCAACTCGATGAGATGCTAAAAACTGTAGAAACTTTTTCTAATGATATTAGCATGCACTTCGGACTAGAAAAGTGCCGTATTTTAAATATAGTCAGAGGAAAAGTACAGCCCGGAGGATTCGATATGCAAAATGGCCAGAACATCGAGGCCATGGGTGAAAACGATATGTATAAATATCTTGGAGTAAAGCAAGCGCGGAGAATTGACCATAAACAAATGAAAACAGAGATAACTACTGAGTTTATACGAAGAGTAAAACAGCTGCTTCGCTCACACCTTAATAGTAGAAATTTGTTTAAGGCACTAAACACCTACGCATGTTCCGCGCTTAGCTATTCATTTGGCATTGTTAAGTGGACAAAAACGGACATAGAAAATCTTCAGCGAAAAGTGAGAACTCACCTCACAAAGGCACAAAAACACCATCCAAAAAGTGCAGTAGAAAGAACGACATTACCACGGAATTTAGGAGGAAGAGGACTTATGGATATAGGTGAGCAATTAGACAAACAAATTGCTAATTTAAGATCTTATTTTCAGATGCAGGCTGAAACATCTACTCTACAGCGCGCTATCTGCGCAGTAGATGACACAACACCGATAAAACTGAGGGAAGCAGAACTTCGCATAAACCACCTTACTAAGGACGAAAAAGTGCGCGCCTGGATGGGTAAACCTCTGCACGGGCGACATCCCAATGAGGTCAGCCAAGATTATGTCGACAATATAGCGTCGAACTACTGGTTGACATCAGGAAAGATGTTCCCTGAAACCGAGGGTTCATTACTGGCCATTCAGGATCAGGTTATACCAACCAGAAATTACCTGAAATATATCATCAAAGACCCTCATGTTCAAAACGACAGATGCAGATATGGATGTTAAGCCCAAGAAACCATCCAACATCTTACAGGGGGCTGCCAGGCATTTGCTGCAACTGAGTATAAGGAACGGCATGACGCAGTGGGAAAAATCCTTCATCAGGAGATAGCTATCAAGCTGGGACTTCTCCAAACCGACCATCTCCCATATTATCAATATGTCCCTGAGAGTATGCTTGAGGATGGCAACTACAAGCTATACTGGGACCGCACTGTGCTCACAGACCAAACAGTGGCGCATAATAGACCAGATCTCGTATTAGTCAATAAATTAACAAGACAAACAACCCTCATTGATGTGGCGATTCCTAACAACAATAATCTACGTACTAAATTTACTGAAAAGATCGCCAAGTACAGAGATCTGGAAATTCAAATACGGAGACAATGGAGAATGCAAAGTACCCAGACGATACCGATTATTATGTCTACTACTGGAGTCATTCCGAAGACCCTCCTCGAAAGCATAAAAAAGCTGGGTCTTAATGAACATCTTTTATAAGACCATGCAGAAAGCAGTACTACTCGCAACGGCCAGATGTGTACGAAAATTTTTGGGAGATACACCTGCATACCAAGTCACCTAGGGCTCGATAACACGGAAAGAGTCCCACCAGAGCTCAATCCTTTTGATACCGTAGGTATCTGGGATGAGTCAATTTTCCCCTTAGAGGGAGTGTGAGCCGTATGGCTAAATCTGATAATAATAATGACTTTATTGCTTTTTTTTCAAAAAAAATACAAACTAGACAAACAGTAATAATTATAATAAAGCAAAAGGCGACGTTCGCTCTTAGATGGTGTTCCTAGAAACACCAGCTAAGAAGCGCTCTTCCACGTAACCGCATATCCTCGTAATATAATATAGAGAATAAATAATTTTACTATTTTCTACAACCGTGTTAAAATAGTTATTTATGAAACAGTTCGTGAAGTATGCTTTTTGCGAACGCACTCGATATTTAGAGCACGAGCGACAACGGAGCGAGTGCTATACATTGCGTAAGTTCGCAAATAGTTATTTATGAAACAGTTCGTGAAGTATGCTTTTTGCGAACGCACGCGATATTTAGAGCACGAGCGGCAACGGAGCGAATGCTATACATCGCGTAAGTTCGCAAATAGTTATTTATGAAACAGTTCGTGAAGTATGCTTTTTGCGAACGCACGCGATTTTTAGAGTACGAGCGACAACGGAGCGAGTGCTATAAATCAAAAGCGCCAAAGTGCTATCAAAAAAGAACCAAGCGCCATTCCATGCTACAAAAAAGAGAAAAACTATTTTTTTATATAAAACAAGTATCTAAACTCAATCTTTCGCCTAAAAAAATTGAGAAACTTAAAAAATGATGAAATGTCGATTTTTAAAACTGTTAAGAGGATCGGTACGTATTTTCGGCTGCAATGCTATTCAAATGGGGATTCATTTTTTTCGAATCCTGAGAAAACTAATAAGTATTTTTGAAAAATGTAAACGCAGAATGAAAGATCACGTTATTAGCGAGGGCCGAAAGTCCCTGAGAACTTCTATAATGTTTATTTTAATAAGTTACAGGGGTGAAAAACTAAGAGAAAATTTAGTGTGATTTTTAATTTCAAATATATCATTCAAAATAACCTATTTATTTATTCTAAGGGACTTTCGGCCCTCGGTAATAATTTAGTCTTTCATTCTGCTTTTAAATTTTTCAAAAATATTAATTGGTCTTTTCAGGATTCGAAAAAAATAAACACAATGCCGTGGTAATATTTTCCAAATCTATCCTTGTCTTAAAACGCACTCAGCCGAATATAATATTGTCAGCATATATTGTCAGTCAGACGCTGACAATCAGTGACAATTTTAAATATTTGACATTGCATCGGGAATATGTTGAGTTATTGATTAAATATTATTGATATATAATGTATTTGATAAATAATTGATTTAAGACGTGAACTTAATAAAAAGTTATTTATTGTGTATTATTTGTGGAAGATCCAAGCATAAAATACATCAGGATAATATATTCTGTGATCCAAGTATTTTGTTGTTAAAGATGTTCAAAATTGTAAGCGTTCCATAACAATATATTATTAAAAAATCACTTTAACACTTTTTCTCTTTTTTCGATTGAGTATTAGTCTTTGTTGTACAAATAAATTATTACAATCACTGAATACATAGTTAGTGAAAAAATTATCACATTTATTAACTGAATTAATAATTTGCAATTATAAAAATAACAGTTACCAAAGAACATTCAAAACCCATCTCTTTAAATTAATGATGACATTTTCAAGTAGAATGACATTCCAGTAATGTTAACATATCCATACCAGTGTGAATTTTACTACACGTAATTTGCCGTGTAAAGACAGAAAAAGTAGGGATACACGTAAAATATTTGCGAATTGTGTACCCATAGCCTTAAGTTTTTGATCATAATTTACTCAAAACTGCAAAATGGCTGTTGGTACCTTTTAGATAAGCGCTATCCATATTATACTCCTTTAGATTGACGTTAATAAAACTGTGGCTATCTTCTATCTTCACGTCTATTTACTTTTTTACGTTTCCCGCGAATGATCAGAGTTCAAATCTCTGTTAGTGATTTTTTTGTTTTTTTTAATCCTTAACTTTTTATCGTTTATTATTTTAAATATATTAATGGTTAAAGAATCAATTAAATTAAACATAAATAAGTATCCAAAATAAGATCAATGGGAAAAGACCCAATAGTATACCGTTTATATCATACACATTTACTTTATATTTAACATAACCTGTAATTTTTAAATCGAATATTTCTTATTGCTACACAAGATAATGTTAATAGATAATAATGAGTAAACATAAATAGACCTGGATCCCGCGTACCAAAAAAAGTTGAATAATAGCAAGCTGAAAATTTGTTAACAGCTTAACGGTGTCTACTCGGACAAACTTTGATGTATGGGAATACAGGAACAAGGGAAGTTTTAATTATGGAACAGGTTAAAAATTTGAATCGTCACACTACGAAAACGTTCCATGTATTTTGTCGGACAGAACTTCCAATTGATTTGTTACCATTTCATTAAACTCTCATGTAAAAAATCAGACTGTTGTTTATCACCAACTGAGCATTTTAATGAGTGGAACACGAAGAACATGTCAAATGGCAGGAATCGTGTTGGTTAGTAATAGCAGTCTTTTTGCATAAGAGTTTAATGAAACGGTAACAAAACAATTGGAAGTTCTGTCCGATAAAATACATAGGGCGTTTTCGTAATCTGACGTTCCAAATTTTTAAACTGTTTCACAATTAAAACTTCCCCTGCGCCAGTGTTCCTGTACATCAAACTTTGTCCGACTTGACACCGTTAAGCTATTAACAAATTTTAAGATTGCTATTAATCGACTTTTTTTGGTACACGTCATCCAGGCCTAAAAATGATAATGATCAAAATTGATATATAATATCAAAATGATATTGTCATTTGTTTTTTAAATCCATATCTATATAATAAAAATAAATTAGAAGGAGAGGGAGTAAAAATTAAAAGGAATGAGACAAAATTGGAGAAACTCGAAAAAAGTGGAGGTAGTCAAACAAAATTAGAAGGAGTTAGAAAAACCTGGAGGGTATCAAAAAAAAAATTGGAGGTTGCCAGAAAAAAATGGTCGGAGTCAGAAAAAAATGGAGAGAGTCAGAAAAAATTTTAAGGAGATACGATAAAATAGGAGAAAGTCAGAAAAAATTGAGTGCAATGACTGTACTGATTGTATACCCCGTCACATGGCACAGTACAGAAATACACACATATCGCCTGGTGAGAACAATAGTGGCGAAACTTCAAAATGAACATTTAGAGATAATCTTATTTGAAGTTTTGATGAAACTTGTAACGTTACAAACGCCAAATCTTTGATATTTTATTTTAAATAATTATTTTACTTTATTTTCTTTAATATTTCATTAACAATTATTTTTTTCTATTCCTTTTAACTTGCTTTTTCGTTAAAAACTAGTTTGGCGCCCGTTCTATAATAGGCAACCCTATTTACATTGTATCATCTCTTGTGTTCCATGTTCGTTATTTCAAATTTCGGTCCACGGTTCGTTGTCATGTGGTTTTAATGACAGTGACAGTCCTCGTATTTCATTCTCAAAATGGTGGGGGAAATGTCATAAAAGGCAAAGAAGCTTCAAAATTAAATCATTTTTATTCCGAATCAAATCTTCCTCTTGGGGTGAGTTTTACATAAAGTCTTTTAATAATTTCTTACAGTCATTATATTCCATCCATACCTAGCATCTTATATCATTTTTTCTAATATTTTTTTATATCTAACCTCCAATGTCAGAACATGGTGTTCTGATATTTTAGTTTTAAATATATTATCTTTTTAATTTATGTGTATGCACATTTAGTAATGAAATTTTAACTATTCTCCTCATCTAAATTTCATTTAATTTTTTCTTGTCATCTGCTACTCTTTCTGACGATTAGAATGGCAGAGGGCACACATTGGTTTTTCTTCTTGATTGTTGATATGTGTTTTACTGTTACAGTTTTTGGGAATAAGATAACCGTTCTCCCTCCGGGAGTTTCAACAACCCTCAAATCGCCGGCGATAGAACAACGAGGACCATGTCATCAGGACTGCAACCACATTACCAAGACTGAAACGACCAACATCCGTAGGCCTGGTGGAATACAACACCTACAACCCCAGAGCCCGTTGCAGAACCAGCAGCAGTACCATTCAACGTCAATAAGTTACCATCAGCTACCAAAAGCCATAAGTATAATCCAGAATTGTTAGTTTTTGGCAAGAATTTGAATATGTTTGTTAATGCAATTTACTAAGTCATATTTTTATTATATTTTTATGAGCAATAAATATGATTAGTTAAAAATAATGTTTTGTTTGCTACCATTCTAAATTTTCAGAGTTCATATCTAAGGTTAGGACAAAACGAACACACACCTGAGTGACTGAGCTAAGCTAAGGGTGTAACGATGGCTATCTTAGATGATTGAGGTAATATTTTCGAATATTATTTCAATTAGCTGGGGTAGTCCATCGCTTTTTCGTTTCAAACTGCTAAATAGTATAACTGACTAATAGGTAATCATTTTGCAAAATTTTTCTAATAATATGCTTTCTAGGTATTTAAACCAATTAGTAGAAGTAATTTTATTTGAAGAAAAGATAAACATTGTATTTATTTTAGATTTTTTTTGCGTTACGTCATTATTGAATTATTGAGGATGTTTAATTGGATGTTTCGTCACTATATTTTGCTACTACTACTCTACAACAGTTTGGTTTTTGCATCAAATAACATATTTTATTGTACAAACCAAAAACTTATTCACAAAATTAAATTAAAGTACAATAGAAGTACATAGGAAAATAACAAAATAAGATCTTAAGTAATAATTATTAACATTATCTCTGTTAACAAGAAACCGATAAACATGATAAAAAATGAAAAGTAAGCAGAAGAACTATGAATAGTAAAATAAAATTCATTGTTTCACTTATGTTTCATATTTCAAGATAATGAAGAACTGATTGTGGGCGGAAGGAATTGATTTATTTTGTAAGAGACTTTTCAAGTCATCAAACGGGCAGACTGCAATTGCGCGCAGCGGTCAGGGTTCTCAACAGGGTGTCTAAGCCAATGGTGCAATTGCGCGCACGTCTTTAAAAAGGTATGCTGTGATTGCGCGCAAAGTCGTAAATTATAGTAAACGGAAGTTTTATTTACTTCTTATTCGTTTTGAACGGAAATTTTGCTAATTTTAAAAAATTAAGATAATAACAAGTGAATACTACATTGAAATATTTGTGATAAAAAAAACTAAATAGTGTTTCTTGTATAATTAATATTTATTGTATTAAATAATGTACATATGTAGACATTATTAAATACTGTATGTCTCTTTAAAGTTAAATATTTATTTTATTTGTGATACAAAAATAACCAATGTAATGTAAATGTATTAGGTGTAGGTACTTGAATGAATGAATAAAATAACATAGGTATGTCTATGAAATATTTATTAGACGAGGAAACCCTATTATAATATTGATTAATTAATTAAAAAATTAATATATTATATATATTATATATTATACAGTACAATTTTCAAAGGAGGAAGACCTAACCCTTCGGTTCAAACCTAACTTTCGGGTATTAGAGTGTAGAGCGCGCAATCACAATATACCGTTTTGTTTACCTGCCTTAATCCTTCCGTTGCGCGCAATCACAGCAACCCTCTTAAAGGTAAATTTCAGTACCCCAGGAGGTATTTGACCGCTGCGCGCAATCACAACCCGCCCCATCAAACTTCTTTTTAGAAATGGATATTGGTTCTCGATAGAGTAAAACCAAAGAATACTAATCCAAAGTGCATAGTCGCTTTCTTGATTTTCTATTTCAAGAAAGATCAAGACAAGTAAGACCGATTGAAACTGAGTTTCTGTGTAAGAAGTTGTTTAAAAAACACACACAAATAAAAAAGACCACACAGACAACAGTACACATTCGCCACTATTCTATTGCACATTGCACTACTATTTTTAAAGATAATAGTTCAATGTTCAAATACGTGGAAGCACGGCGTAATTGGAGATTCTCCTGTGTTGATATAAAGTTTCGTTACGTTCCCAAAGAAGACAATTTATTTAAGAACTGGCATTTCGTCGTTAATGCATTAAAATATTTGACACATTCACAATACAATAAAGACATGTAGGCGCCCGCATGTAAGGAAATTAAATAATTGATAATTGTTCGCCGATATTGCACACAAAAGAGGGCATATTTAGATGTCGGTTGATGGATTTAACTCAAAAACGTTGATTTTTGGCTTTCGCCAGTATTGTTCTCACTAGGCGATATTATCTAATACAAAAATAAAAAATTCGGGAAACGAACTAAAACTCCGTTCGGATTTCTGAGTGAGGACTATTTCAGCGGAAACATCATTACAGGTTATAAAAATCAGGATAGAGTGGATTGGGGTCAGTAAAAATATTTGTTTTTATTAATTTGATGGCTTTGGTAGGGACCAATTAGCCAGACAATTTTTTCTTAAACTATAATAATTTTTATCCTTTCTCACGACTACAATGTTCAAAATATTAGTAAGGTAAAATTAATGTATGTGCTAATTTTTCTTTTGTTTCCTTTATTATTTAATTTTTAGTTATCTTTTTATATGTATAAATTGGGTTGTTTTTAACTTCTTATTATTCTCTTTTACTATTTTTTTTTGTTTTTTTTTTATTTTCTTTTTTTTTTTGTTTCTTTATTTTATTTTTTTGTGATATTTTTTTTTATTTTTTCGGTGCACACGTACAAAATATAACTAGTTGCAGAATTGCTAACAAAGATGTGGTTAGTAATTTACAATTTCATTTTGCACCTCTTGATGTGATTATATAAGGAATAAAATATATAGTCCTGTCGCCAGGGGGGATACAACGGCCTCGTTAATTCAGATGGACTTACCCAAGTTTTTTTTATGTATTTTGACCCATAGAACACGAATTTTTTGGGTAACAGTTGATCCGGATGTCGATAAGATTGTTATAGACCAAGAACTTGAGGAATCAAATAACAGCGATTTTTGGCAAAACAAAACAATATTTTGTATTTTTTGGGTCATTTTAAGCAAAAAATATTTCTACAAGTTTTTTAGTAGGATGCACAGTTTTCGAGATAAACGCGGTTGAACTTTCAAAAAATCGAAAAACTGCAATTTTTAAACCCGAATAACTTTTGATTAAAAAATAAAATAGCAATTCTGCTTAGCGCCTTTGAAAGTTCAAGTCAAATTATGTCGGTTTTGATTATTTGCATTGCTAAAAATTTATTGTGTTATTGTTAAACAAAGCTACAAACCACTAGTGCGTGAGTGATGTTTCTATGACTTCTCATTTAAAATCGACCGAGTAGGTAGAATAGGTACTAGTGCAATCAAGACTATTTCTACGTTACATGCGTTAAAACGCATGTAAAAGCACGGGAAACCCTACGTGTTTATAGCTTTGTTAAACAATAAAAAAATAAATTTTTACCAATGCAAATAATCAAAACCGATATAATTTGACTTAAACTTTCAAATGCGGTAAGCAGACTTGCTATTTTATTTTTTAATCAAAAGTTATTCGGGTTCAAAAATTGCAATTTTTCGATTTTTTTAAAGTTCAACCGCGTTTATCTCGAAAACTGTGCATCCTACGAAAAAACTTGTAGAAATATTTTTTACTTAAAATGGCCCAAAAAATACAAAATATTGTTTTGTTTTGCCAAAAATCGCTGTTATTTGATTCCTCAAGTTCTTGGTCTATAACAATCTTATCGACATCCGGATCAACTGTTACCCAAAAAATTCGTGTTCTACGGGTCAAAATACATAAAAAAAACTTGAGTAAGTCCATCTGAATTAACGAGGCCGTTGTACCCCCCCTGGCGGCAGGACTAATATTGTTATTCGTATTGCAAATTATACTGCATTGTAGTAAAAATATTATTAAATATTAATGATATTTAATAATAAATTAAGTAAACTTACAATGAAGTAATGGAAAATAAAAAATCTACCCACCCGTTTGTTTGACTAGTAGTATGGATGGGTGTACCATCTCCTGTCCTTACACTTCTTTGTATTATCATTGAGTTTGGAGCGGTTTTCAAATCGTAGGCCATACCTACACTTTTTGCTAATTCTATAAACATTGTAGTTCCTGTAAAAGTAGTTCCATATTCAGATGTTCTGTAATCCCATGGAAAAGTATGATGGTAATTGTGCCAACCTTCACCAGCTGTTAGAAAGGACACAAGTGGGTTTTCTGATGGCAAAATATTTCTGAAAATGTTAAAATTATCATATTTATAATTTTCATATAATAGAATAGAATATAATAGAATAGAATAGAATAGAATAGAATAGAATACAATAGAATAGAATAGAATAGAATAGAATAGAATAGAATAGAATAGAATAGAATAGAATAGAATAGAATAGAATAGAATAGAATAGAATAGAATAGAATAGAATAGAATAGAATAGAATAGAATAGAATAGAATAGAATAGAATAGAATAGAATAGAATATAAAAAAATAGAATAGAATAGAATAGAATAGAATAGAATAGAATAGAATAGAATAGAATAGAATAGAATAGAATAGAATAGAATAGAATAGAATAGAATAGAATAGAATAGAATAGAATAGAATAGAATAGAATAGAATAGAATAGAATAGAATAGAATAGAATAGAATAGAATAGAATAGAATAGAATAGAATAGAATAGAATAGAATAGAATAGAATAGAATAGAATAGAATAGAATAGAATAGAATAGAATAGAATAGAATAGAATAGAATAGAATAGAATAGAATTTATTTGGTCAATATACAAAATTTGTTTTGTTTTTATCAAGTCGAAAGAATAGTGATAAATATTACATACTACATATATACATTATAAAATTTTAGTAAATAAATATTATAACAAATCGATATTTAATAATAACAATTTAAGAATTGACAAACACACTAAGTAAAAATGTAAATAAAAACTTGAAATAAGATAAAAACATGATATATTATCATAATAGGTAAAAACTCTGGCCAAACTAGCACTATTGTTTAAAAGCTGTACTTAGGTACTCTGTCTTTGAATAAAAACAATTTTTTAAAAAGTGTGATCTTATTTTAAGCGGAGAACATATCTAAGTGACCACGATCGCGATCGCTTTCACGATGGCGATGGCGATCTCGGTTTCTGCAGAAAGCGAACGCATCAGAGCGATAGAGACCTGCGATTTCATTAGTGTGAATCAGCGGTGCTCAAAGTGTCGATCGCGATCGACCGGTCGATCGCCAAAGTTTTTGAAGTCGATTGCGATTTACTGAAAAAAAAATACAAATGGGAAAAGACGGGGACTGTGCTGACTCACCACACTTGCTAACTCTTATGTCAATAAATTGAAATTATTGATTTATCAAAGGAAGAGAAAGGAGTGAAACAACATTCCATCGTTGAAAAAACGGTACCGCTCATTTGAATTAGCTCTCATATTATGAGATGGAGCTGCAAGCAGTTCGTAGCGACTTTGAAAAAAGCTTCGCCGATTTTAAAAAACTGACAGATATTGTAACATTCATGTCTAATCCATTTTCTTGTGAAGACGTGGAAACAATTGCCACTGAAATATCCGTTACTTTCAATATGGAGATCATTTCCGTCCAAAATGAGGTACTGAAAATAAAAGTCCAGAGCGACCGATACGAAATTTTGGTCTTTCATATCTCCTGACAAATATCCCTCTTTGAGGCAAGTAGCTCTTCAGCTCACAGCCTTGTTTGGACCAACGTACTTGTGTGAGTGTTTCACAAATGAAGGTGGTGAAATTAAAGTATCGTAAGCGGCTAACTGACGAACATCTCTCATCATGCTTGCTTTTGAAAAACTTGTGGATGATATGCAGTGCCATGCGCATCAACATGAAAATAAAATTAATATGAAAAATATTGCTGTAATTACAACTCTATGTAGTTATAGCTTTTTATCAAATAGAAATGTGCAATAAAGATTGTTATTTTCAAAATTGCTTTTTTTCCTAGCCGTCGATCGCTGGACGCTTGCAGTTTATGCGGTAAATACCTCGCAGTACAAGTCTGAGCACCACTGGTGCAAATAATACAGTTGAAAATATTGTGTATAAAATGTGCGATTTACAAGAATAAGAAGCACTGTTTGTTGCAGTATTGTTGGACGAAAAAATGCAATTTAAAGGCATGTAACCTTCATTATTCGAAATTAATGCGGATAAAGAAAGAAATTTAATGAAAGGTATGCGTGGGCGTTCTATTTTTTCAATTTACAAATGAAGACATTTATGCAGTTTATTTTGCAGAAAAAGAAGGAATGTTTGGGTAGGTACATGACATTAACCTGAGGTACAAGCAATAAGGAGAATTTCATATATTGTTCCCAGAACTTCGCAGATATGTATATAGATCGTTTCTATACATAGTTTAGAATGAATTTAGAAAGTCTTGATGAAACATTTATTTTGGTGGGGAAGCAAAGTATGCTAAATGTGCAGTCACTCGAGCGTTATAGGGACCTATTGGGTTGTGAAGAGTAGGTCCTAAAACCAAAAAAAGTTAAGTAAGGTTTTCCATTTTAGTGGGGGCTTGCCATTTTTTAATTTAATTTTCCATTTCCCACAATCGTTTTTTCCGATTATAACGCCATCTCTCCATAATTCGAAAAAATGTTTCGAATAAAAGTTACTTCCTTTTACGTAAGGAATCCAAATCTGCAATAAAAAATGGGGGCTCCTATTTAAGATTTTAAAGTAACCCCCCACCCCACCTCCGTGGGGGGTCGTGTTTGGTACCATTCGATAGATTTATCAAAAATACTGAATAAGTGTATTTTACAGTTTTTTGATCTGACGTTCATTTCGCGAAATACCGCGGGACTTGCCCTTTTTCAAATGAACCATTAGTTAGTGATACGAGGAGTTCCAACACATTTTCTGTGAGATTTGTGAAGATTTTTATGGATAGTCCATCAATACTATAGAATGATTTGTTTTTGATACTATTGATCGTTTGGATCAGTTCAGATTTTCAGATTTACCGAATGTCTTATAAAGAATGAATTCGAAACCATTCCTAAATTAGGGAGATAGGAAATGGGATCTTGTTGCGTCAAAATAGTATATGTTATAGTTTTACTCACATTAACGAAGTAATCGTTTATATTTTCACGGTTTGAAAGGGCAAATGCTTGAGCTGCTTAAGTTTTATTTCGAAGATCTTTCGAAGACTAAGTTTCTTTTGCAAAACTTTTAGAGCTTCCCAGACGATTTTGATAAGTAGTAGGCTTTTTTATCTGATTTGATGAATTTTAGATAGGTTACCCTGTACTTGGTGATATATTGAGTGACAGGGACGTTGATAGCCAATTTCTTGATATACAGTAGTGCAGCATTTCTCAACGTTTTACCATTTGCGCCCCAATTTTCCATAATTATTTTCACCTCGCCCCCCCCCCCTCGTTCAATAACAATATATCTATGCAATAATAATATACCTTGAGCAGCATGAAATCTAATAAACGAAAAAGACATTGGGAAACGCTTCACAGTGAGTACATTAACAAACCCCGAGAATTCTTCGAGTTAAAATTAAAATGGCGTGAAAAGCAAAAATTAGTTTTAATAAAAACTGACTGCGAATGAAATAGCTTTACTTGCCTCTTATAAAGTCTGATATTAAATAGCCAGATCTAAAAAGAATAGCACTTTTGGTTAAGATCTTATATTAACAATTGCAATCAAAATTGGAGAAACTGTGTTTGGAGATAATTTTGCTAAAAAATTGGAGTTCATACCTCTATCAAATGATACTGTTGCCCGCCGAATTGGTGATATAGCTGAATATGTACAGGATCACCTAATCAGGAAGTTGCGTGAAAAGCTGTTTTCGATTCAGCTTGATGAGGCATGAGGCAGCAGTAGCAATAAATATGCTCATTTTATTGCCTACGTTCGATTTTGTGATGGCAGATCAGTTGTAGAACTACTTTTCTGCAAACCAATAGAATTGATAGCAAAGTCGCTTGCATTATTTTCTATGTTAAATGATTATATAAATGAAGCAAAAATAGAGACACTGTATGATCAACAGAGAAGCTCTGGCTTGAATATTGTGCTAACTACGGTTGTAACAATAGTTAATTATCTACATAAAAATGAGACCTTTGAAAACTAGAATCTTTTCTGTACTTTGCAAAGACGTTGATGCAATACATTCGGCATTATTATTTTATTGTGAGGCAAGCTGGTTATTACGTTGGAAATTTTTATAACGTGTTTTGAATTAAGACATGAAATTGCCATTTTTCTAGAAGAAGAAAAGAGGCCGCAAGCCAAGATGTTTCACGATAGTTTATTTTTGATGAAATTGAGTTACTTGGTTGATATATTCGAGAAACTTAGAAACTATTCGAGATATTTTGAACTTACAACTTCAAGGGGCCAAGACGAATATATTTGATACGAATAATAAAGTTAACGCTTTCTGTAGAAAATTGAAATTGTGGAGCAGAAATTTAAAGCAAAAAACCTAGAAATATTTGAAAATGTGGATGAACGTTTTAAAACTTACCAGGTTGAAGAACAACACGTGAAAGTTGTTTTTGTAACCATTGAAAATCATTTAGCAATGCTGACAAAAAATTTTAAAAGATACTTTTTTGCCGACGACCAATTAATACGTACCTAATAGTTATGAGTGGGTCTGGAATCCGTTTCAAATTACACCCGAAGAGCTCTCTATTGCAGAAGAAGAAACCTTCATAGACTTCACAGCAAATGCCGAAATCAAGAAACAGTTTAATACTAGATCCCTCTTTGAATTTTGGGCAGGGGTAAATGATTAGTTTTCTGCACTGAAAACCAGAGCGTTCCGTATACTATTACCGTTTTCACCATCCTACCTTTGCGAAACAGGATTTTCCGCGATGGCTGCTTTAAAGACCAAATATAGATCGCAGCTAAATATAGAGAAAGAACTGAGAGCGGCTATTTCTAATATTACACCCTGTTTGGATAAGCTTTGCTCTGCAAAAGAGGCCCAAAGAAGTCACTAATTTATATTAAACTTGTTGATTTAGTATTCAGTGCTCATAACTATGTATAGCTCCTTGTTCATGGGTATTTTATTTTTTTATTAGTCAGAATTTTGTTTTGCTTTGATTTTAGTAAATTAGTCAATGTTTTAGGTGTTTTTTTTTATTTTCACGCCCCCCTATTGCTAAAAACGCGCCCCCCTAGGGGGAGCGCCCCACAGGTTGAGAATCACTGCCGTAGTGAATGCATATTCTTGGCTTATCTTTGCTAGCCCAAGTTTTATGATGTTTTGGCTTAATTGTAATTCAAGGAAATGCCTTATTGAAGATTAGGGTGGTTCGAAAAAAACTTTATTTTTATTTCAGATCGCTATAGTGCGCAAAAGTTGCCATTAGTATAGACTTGAAAAAAGCACTAATTATTATTTTTTTATTAATTTGTCTTCCGGTCGCGCAATGCCATCGAAGTTAGCAAAAATTGTGAAAAACCTTAATTTTTCATATATTTTTCTAGCAGGGCAGATGGTTTTAATTGCGTTCCTATACCATGAATTAACTACTAAAAGTATGTAAAATCAACATAAATGCACTTATACATTTGTTTCATATCTTCCGGTCGCGCAACATAATACAAAATGAGTAAAATTAGTAGTTTTTGCAAAATTTCAAAGTTTGACTGTTTGGTACAATTTAATCATACGACTTTTAGAGATGGTATAGTTTAATTTAATTACAATAATATATTTAAAATCCAAGCATATAAGATAAATTTTGATATTCAAATGGAATTCGGTCGCGCAGCTTCGTCAAAAACAGCAGACTACCTAGAGACGAGGCGAAAGTGACGAATGCCAGCGAAGCGCGCGCTGCCACAAATAAAGATACATGTGGGAATACCTCTACAATGGAGTATTTGTCTTCTCCATTACAATAAACTGCCATTCCACCACCTTTTCCAACACTTAGATGAAAATACAACAGACCCAATAGGATATTCCGGACCAATTGGAAAGGCCCTAACTGATTTTGAAAGACTACCACTGATTTTAATCCTATTGATTGTGAGATTCCAAAAGTTGACAAGCGTATTCTTAGCAAGCACCAATAATTAATTGTACTTGCTTGAGATATCAGAAGTCATCAAGTCAGGACATTGTTCAGAAGACTTTGTAGTGGGTACGTGATCCTATCCCAACGTCACATTCAAGATGGCTTACTACTGCAAACCGAGTTTTGCGTTTGTACATCAGTGTGTCCCACCTTTCTGAAAATCTGAGAGAGATTGTCACATTCATTCTCAAATGTTATAATATGCCTATGTGGTTTGCCACAAAATAAACCACAAAGTCACAGATGGGCCTTGACATGATTACAAAATCATTGAATATTCAAGGTACTTACTAGAAGAGCTTCTTCAAGTTGTTGATCCCGTTTTACAACGGAATGATTACTTTGCCCATCCCGAAAATTTACTTTTGGCTATGGTAACTGATGACAGAAACCATATCCGAGAGCTGGGCTTTAGGCGTATCATGAAGGAAAAGCAAGCAATATCTGAAAGTGACTCTATCAGAATCTTTAAACCACCAAACTTAAACTTTGAAGCTAAATAGTATTACGAAATTATCAAATGGAACACCAGTACACTGACTCCCCTCTACTGCTAAGAACATTGACTAATGAAGAGATAAAACAGTATGTGAGCAATGACTTCAAGCCTGTTATAAGTATAGATACTTTGCCATGCCATACACAGGCAGTTGAAAGATGTGTTAAGCTAGTGACCGTAGTTTCAAGTAAAGTGTGTGGACACAGTTCCAGAGACGGCTATATTAGAACCATATTATTGGACCGCTCAGCGATGCCAAAGATTAAAATCAACAACAACTGGTAGTCGTTCACAATCAGGTAGGGCTTTTCCAATCAGTCCGGATTTCCTATAGTGCCTGTTGTATTTCCATCTAAGTGTTGGAAAAGGTGGCGGAATGGCAATTCGTTGTAATGGAGAAGACAAATACTCCATTGTAGAGGTCTTCCCACATGTATCTCTATTTGCTGCGCTCTATTTGCTGTATTCTGCTGTTTTTGACGAAGCTGCGCGACCTAGTTCCACTTGAATATCAAAATGTATCTTAGATGCTTGGATTTTAAATATATTATTGCAATTGAACTAAACTATAGCATCTCTAAAAGTTGTATGATTAAATTGTACTAAACAGTCAAACTTTTAAATTTTGCAAAAACTACTAATTTTACTCATTTTGTATTACGTTGCGCGACCGGAAGATATGAAACAAATGTATAATAAGTGCATTTATATTGATTTTACATAATTTTAGTAGTTAATTCATGGTATAGGAACGCAATTAAAACCATCTGGCCTGTTTAAAAAAAAAATTGAAAAATTAAAGTTTTTCACAATTTTTGCTAACTTCGATTGCATTGCGCGACCGGAAGACAAATTAATAAAAAAATAATAATTAGTGTTTTTTTCAAGTCTATACCAATGGCAACTTTTGCGCACTATAGCGATCTGAAATAAAAAAATAGTATATTGTGCAACAAGTGCAGAAAGGTACTAATTTCTCACGAGTTTGAAAAGTTGCGGTACGAGCGCAAGCGAGTGCCGCAATTCAAACGAGTGAGAAATTACCTTTCTGCACGTGTTTCACACTATACTTTTTCTACAAGCACAGTTTTTCCTAAAAATAAAAATCACAATTTCCAAACGACGATTAATTATAATAGGTACCTATGTGATAAATTTTAAACTGTATTTAATTAATACCTACTAATCAATTTAAATTCCTTATACCTAAATAAATTGCACAGAAATCAGTTTAAAAAATTAATGCACTGCCTTAATTTGTTTAAATTTAAACAATTATTACACATTATTGACATTATATTTATGGAGTCACGGATTTACACAAAACCTACTTCATTCGACGTCTCTTGCACAGGTTGCTAAATCCTTATTGGTTATTTGATAATTATAAAATGTTTAATAAGAATAAAATTGTAAAATAAAACAGTTGTAACATCCATAATTTAGTTTCTATGCTATAGTTAAATATAATAATTGTCTTATAGGTTATATATTTGTCTAGAGTTTAACCACGGATGTAAACAGAATATAACGTTACTCAGAATGCGGTAGTCCACGGATGTAAACAGAATATAACGTTACTCAGAATGCGGTAGTCCACGGATGTAAACAGAATATAACGTTACCCAGAATGAGGTAGTCAACTGTGCAGAAAAGAACTTTGCGGCACAGAAACGTCACTTTGCGGCACAGAAACGTCACTTTTCTGCACACTAATGTCAAATATCTTATACTGTGAGAAAATATCAAGTTTGCTAACATAAAACCGTGCATAAAAGTGCACTTTGAATAGTGGTTGTAGAAAAAAGTTTTTTTCGAACCACCCTATTGAAGATACAGACAAGCTTCTCTAAAATATCATTGAAATTATAGTCCACGTCCGTAGAAGGAAAAGTCAATCAAAAGTTAAGCATAAATTTTGGAGTTTATGAAAATTCCGAGCGGAAAAAACCTACCTAAACGTCGGGTTTTTGAGGAGGGTTTTCTGAAGATGTTCGTAAACTTCGTAAACACGGTTTCATGATCCGATAGTCCCGCAATAATAATTGTAGAGCAGACATCAAGGGGTGAGAAATCTGAGACAATATAATCAATAATAATTTGAATATAGATGGAATTTTGGAATCCTTGTAGGAGAATTAACGTGCATTAAGCGACCATACGATTCAAATCGGTGCCGCCCAAAATCCTGACAGCCAAAATCCCAACAGCCAAAATCCCCACGGCCAAAACACCGACACGCCAGAATCCCGACACGCCAGAATCCCGACAGGCCAAAATCCTGACATGCAACAATCCTCGCATAAGTAAAAATTCCGACTTTTGTTTAATATTTTTAATACAAAATACTTTTGTTTAGTAACAAAAAATAAAAAACAGATGGCCATAAACAAAAAACAAGAAATAAATGTAATTATATGTTAAAAAGAAACTTATCAAACCTGTCGGGATTCTGGCCTGTCGGGATTTTGGCCTGTCGGGATTATGGCGTGTCGGGATTTTGGCCGTCG
The DNA here is from genome assembly GCF_917563875.1 of Diabrotica virgifera virgifera. Lineage (NCBI taxonomy): Eukaryota > Metazoa > Arthropoda > Insecta > Coleoptera > Chrysomelidae > Diabrotica > Diabrotica virgifera. The sequence continues at coordinate 167,386,014 of NC_065450.1, forward strand.
GGATTTTGGGGTAGACCAGATTCAAATATGTTTATCAAGGACATTTGGGTAGCACAAGCAGCAGCATAATTAATCTTGAAGTCCCCGCATAGGATTTTTTTTATAAGGCAAGTCATCTAACAAATTTAGCAGGTTCTGAAAAATTGTTTAATAAAATATTTTTTTTATATCACGTTACAATCAAACAGTTACACATTGAAGTGCTGAAAGGCAGACACGAGGCACATAGGATACTACTGTCAATATTGCCGCATTTACTAATAAACATTTTCATATACTTACTTATCGAAAGGCTTATTTCCCCATATATGTGCTAAGCTATTCACAGTCCATGTTTGATTTAACACCATGACATTTCTTAGAAAATAACATACCAATAAACTGTTCCAAAACGTCTCTTTCCAAAAATATATGGGAACACTGACAGGAAACACGATTGCGATAGAAATATAAAGTGCAAAGTACCAGCTAAAAATAAAATATTTATATTAATTTATTTATATCTATTGTATTAACTATAAATTTCATTATCTGAATTACCAAAACTTTGAGTAGTCATATACACTCACCGGCACAAAATTCCGCCGCCCAAAAGTTTTGATTAAGTTTGACAATCTATAACTTTATTATTTGTACTCCGATTTTCAATATTCTTGCATCAGTTTGGAGGTACATATATTCACGTTGTTTGTTATTATTCCGCTAACAAAAACTTTTTGCTTGGATTGCATTATACGGGATGAATGGAAGCGTTGTATTTTCTCCTAACTTTAAAATATTCTGTAGAAAAATTGGACAGCTGATTTTGTTTGATACTCTTTTTGTGTTATTCTGGAGGTATCACTAAGGTTTTGTTTTTTAAATTATTCTAATATCTCTTTTATTGTAAGAGTTGTAAATAAAAACTTGCTTTGAAGGTTTATTTAATTAAAATTATCAAGCGCACTAAAATTAACAAAACAAAACAAAATTCACAACAAAACAAAACAATTCAATAGCAGGTATGTCCACCTCTTGCAGCAACGACTGCTCACAATCTGTTTGACATCGAATAAAGATGTGTTATCCTTGCCCGGGAAGTAGCCCGATATTCCTCTACTAGGACCATAACTGTACCAAATTTTCTGGAGGCCTAGGATGACGGCGAATAGCTTTTTCAATTCATCCCATTAATGCTCAATAGGATTGAGATCTGGGCTGCATGCGGGCCATTCTAATCTTATCACTCTAACCTCTATTTTGTGAGTCAATCAGTGTTTTTATTTACAAAAAATGGTGCAGCTCTTACAAGTAAAGAGATATTCGGATAATTCCAAAAACAAAATTTTGCCTCCGTTATAATATGACAGGATTATGAAACACAATCAGCTCTTCCATTTTTCCACAGAATGTTTTAAAGTTAGGAGGAAATACAACGCTTCCATTCACCCCTGTATAATGCCATACAAGGAAAATTTTTTGTTACCGGGATAATATCAAACGATATCAATACTACATATACATGTACCTACAAACTGGTGCAAGAATCTTGAAAATCGGAGAAAAAATAATAAAGTTATAAATTTTCAAACTTAATTAAAAATTTTGGGTGGCGGAATTTTGTGCTGGTGAGTGTATTATAAGGATGCGCGTTAAAAATAAGAAACGTGTGTTTGACAGCTGAGAAAGTATGTAAATGCTCAAATCTTATTGTGAATATATTTTTTTATTTAGCTTAAATACCTCGTCAACTAAGGCCATTGGCATGGTACAGTTGATTTCGCAATCACATTATAGTATGATGTGTAGTGTGTATGTTGAGAAAATGACTTGTTACTTAGTAAAGTCGACTTCATTGTCTTTACAAAGAGACCCTAATTGTATCCGAACGTCTGCGGTCCCTCCGGTGAGTACCGACCCCACATGGATAGAAATTATAAATTTTTAATAAAGAAAAGTTTCCTACCTAGCCGGAATTCCAACTCACCACCCTTGCATCCAAAGGTAAGTTCTCTTACCACTAAGCCACAGATAAGATATTGTGGTTATTTAATCACATCATAACTAATTAAAAAATACTAAAAATTCCGTTCGCTCAACTCAGACGTATTTTGACAGATTCACAATAGAAAACATACAACACAAAAATTCCTACCTCACAGCTCAAATAAAATTGCCATTGCATAATTCTTTCATTAAAAACAGAAGAATTATAAGAAATAGTGGGATTATATACTAAATTCATAAAATTTTCAGCAGTAATTGCACAAGAGCTCTAAAATTATTGAATTTTTTCCCGAGTGACACTTTGACAGTTTTAATTTCACGAGCCGAAGGCGAGTGAAATTATGTCAAAGGGTCACGAGGGCAAAAAGTCTATATTAATTTTAGAGATCGAGTGCAATTTGTTGCGATTATTTCATGAATAAAACTGTCTAAAACCAAAATTTTATTGTAATTTATTTATGTAAGTACAAATTAGAACAATTAAACATACAGTTGTTATAAATATTTCACGGTTGAAAGTCATCACTTTTATAATTTTTAAAACATTAATTTTCATTAATGTCACTGATTGTATCTTTTTCATAGCAACGAAGGGCATCTGACGTAATATACTTGACGACGGGAAATTATCAAAAATTATCAGTAGTAATTGCAGAAGAACTCTGAAATTATTGAATTTTTCCCGAGTGACACTTTGACAGTTTTAATTTCACGCGCCTTCGGCTCGTGAAATTATATCAAAGTGTCACGAGAGCAAAAATTCTATATTAATTTCAGAGATCGTGTGCAATTTGTTGCGATTATTTCATGAATACAACTGTTCAAAACCAAAATTTAATTGTAATTTATTTATGTAAGTACAAATTACCATTAAACACACAGTTTTTATAAATATAATATGACGATTGAAAGTCATAACTTTTATAATTTTTAAAACATTAATTGTCATTAATGTCACTGAATGTATTTTTTCGTAGCAACGAAGGGCATCTGACGTAATATGCTTAACGACGGGAGATTATCAAAAATTATCACCTTAATTTGCATTTATGTAGCTTTCTATTGGTCAGAATCTCCTATGAATGAAATAATCGGGTATAATATCACAAGAGAGTGAGAATAAATTGAAAATAATGCGACAGTTTTTCGAAAATTTGTTGCCTGGCAATAGACACGAGAGCCCGCAGGGCTGGAGTGGCTATTGCCCAATGACAACAAATTTGAGTAAAAATGAAGCATTATTTTCTTATTTATTCTTACTGTCGTGTTATATTCGTAAGATTATTTCTTAATACGTATATTATTAATATTTTCTTAAATGTGATAGTTTTAATTTCACGAGCCGAAGGCGAGTGAAACTATGTCAAAGTGTCACGAGGGCAAAAATTCTATATTAATTTTAGAGATCGAGTGCAATTTGTTGCGATTATTTCATGAATAAAACTGTTCAAAACCAAAATCTTATTGTAATTTATTTATGTAAGTACAAATTAGTAGAATTAAATACACAGTTGTTATAAATATTTTACGGTTGAAAGTCATCACTTTTATAATTTTTAAAACAATAATTGTCATTAATATCACTGAATGTATTTTTTCTTAGCAACGAAGGGCATGTGACATAATATACTTGACGACGGGAAATTATCAAAAATTATCAGTCTAATTTAGATTTCTGTAGCTTTCTATTGGTCAGAATCTCCTATGAATGAAATAATCGGTATAATATTTTTATTCAAAATGTACCTACACATAATTTCAAAAGTTATGCATCACCTAAAATAATACTCATTTCATAGTTGATTTTTTCGTGAACAGATTGTGGTATGGGTATATATCGAAATCATATTGTAGTCTTGTTGTTAAAATTTCGCTGAAATGGCTATGAGTTCTGAAGAAAACTTCAAATTCATAGTGTTGTATCAGCTGTTTTATGTATAGCCAGCATCCACCACCTTCTCCTTTTCCATTATTTTAATGATTCTACTCCCATGTACACTAACCTAGTTGAACGTACTCAATAGGTATATACCTAGGTGCGGCAGCTATGGTCATCAACATCTATTTTTTTAATGCTCGCATAGACATTACGTCTCCTGAGAATTCACCGATATGATATTTTTTGCTTGTGTTTTTGAGCCTGGAAAATTGTCATCTTTCGTTCTTTTTTCAGTTTTAAATTGTTTATAACTCGAAAACGATCAACTTTAGAGAAAAATTACAAAAGACCTTTTTTGTTTAGAATGACCCAAAAAATCTGGAACAAGATCTGCCCGGTTCGGAAAATTTTTGTTTTTTAATTAACAAAAAAATGTCATTTTTTTAGTAATTATTAATTAATTATACTTAGGACAGTATTAGATTGGGGCAACCTTTTTTTTTGTAATTGTTAACATGCTAAATTGCATATTATCCAATAATTTGTATCCATTAAACAGAACGATGCAAATCGACCTTATATCGGATCCTCTACTATTAGTTTAGTATTTTTCAGTTAAAACACATCTTAAAGAGTAAAACTGTCTATCTTCTTTGTTTTTAAAGATATCGGAAAAATTAAAAAAATAAAAATTTTCGCAAAATATGAGACTACAATCTTTTCTGCTCACAATCTAGACTGTTGACTGTTCTGCAGATAGCTGAACAATTTACCTTCTTCATTTAGATGGCATTTGAATGGTGAAAATGATGGTAATCGCATTAATTTCTGTCGATCGATTGATTTATGTATATGTATTTATATAGATAAGTGTAAAATGTGTAACGCTTATGGAGATAAGTAATTCTGTAAATTAACTAGTTTTGATGGGAAATAAGCCAAAATTTTATTAAAAAAAATGATTTTATTAAGGTTTCAACTCCCAAATCGGGTGCCGTTGTCAAAATACAAAAAATATTAATGATATATTATTAATGTATTTTGACAACGACACTTATACAAAATACAAAAAATACGAAACTTAAAAAATACAAAAATTATTAATGTATTTTGACAACGACATCCGATTTGGGAGTCGACACGTTAATAAAATCATTGTTTTAGTAAAATTGTGGCTTATTTCCCATCAAAACTAGTTAATTGCAAAAATGCCACAAGGAAATAGCTTCAGAACAACATTTTGTAAATTGTTGTATATTTATATCGTATGTACATTTTTTTATTATTTTGATTAAATATCTACTAAATAATTTTTATCGAATAGTAATCTACAGACTATTGGTATTTCTATTCCGGTAATTTTTTTATCAATAGTTATTTAATTAGTGCATTTTTAAATAATAAAGACACTAAAAAATTAAAAATTTGTAAAAATTTACGTACTCTCTTTGGAATCTAACTAATGGATCGGCTTCTAGATCAGACATATCGATAGTTTTTCCTTTTTCTTTAACTAGGGGGTGTTTCTTGCTCATCAACCATCCCATATGTGAGAAAAAGAAACCTCTGTTTGCATTATGGGGATCTGCATCTGTGTCGCTATATTTATGATGTACTCTGTGGTCTCTGGCCCACACATATATGCAATTCTAAAAAAATAAATTACATAAAAAATATATGCACAAATGTATCACTTATAATTGCGCAAGAGCCCTAGAATTACCGATTTGTATCCCGAGTGACACTTTCACCGTTTTAATGTCCCGCCCCGATGGGGTGGTAAATTGTGTCAAATTTTCACGAGGCAATACAAATCGGGGATTGTAAGGGATGTAAGGGATAGTGATGCGCAATACATAGCCTCTTCTATTCAAATGTCAAGCTCACCTGCCCGTGAGATGATCTCGATCATGATTATCCGGTACATCCTGCTAGATAACAAACGAGGCGCTGACGTCCGAGTGATTGCCGGTATAAGCAGTCCCCCATTTACTGACCATCAGCTTCGGGTGGAAGAGTCGGTAAGTGGAAGGGCACCTTCTTGTCCTAGAAATGAGAAATCATTTCTAAAGGCGGACGAACCAGGCATGGTCAACGGCGTGGAGATGCATAAGTCAACTGGAAACCAATGCAATTAAAGGCTCATAGAGCATCCCTAGTTATTCATCATGACTAACAACATAACCAAACACTCTACTGATCATGAAACTCGGAAAACAAGATCCGGCAGAGGAGGAAGCTCACAAGACTGCAAGGCCTCCCCCGGTCGTCAACATGCGAAAACCTTGCAAAGTAGCGACTTGGAATGTTAGAAGTCTACATCAAGCTGGAAAAGTACATAATGCCGTTAAAGAAATGGAAAGGCTGAATATAGACATTTTAGGAATCAGCGATGTCCAATGGCCCGACTCAGGAAAGATGAAAATCAACGATAAAATAATATACTATTCAGGAAGTCAAGACGGTTCACACATATATTATGGTGACGGGATAATACTAAACAAACACATTGATAAAGCTGTAGTAAATTTCACTCCATACTCCAACAGAATTATCCTTTTACAATTAAATCAGAATAAACCCAAATTAAACATAATACAAGTTTATGCTCCGACTGCGGACAAACCAGAGAGCGATATTGAAACTTTCTACGAAGACCTAGACAATATTTTAAAATCCATTAAAACGCAGGATGTTACAATTATAATGGGAGATTTTAACGCCAATGCTGGAAGTCACCAGCAGATCAAGAAGGGAGAATTGTAAGAAATCAAATAGATTATGTATTGATTAGACAAAGATACAAGAACGCAATTATATCTTCAAAAACTTATCCAGGTGCCGACATATGATCAGATCACAACCCAGTAGTGACCAAACTTAGACTCAAAATGAAAATAATAAAACGCATAACAACAGGTGTAAAAATCGATACAAGTAAACTAAGAAACCCACTCATAAAACAACGCCTGACAGATGAAATTAATAACCGTTTAATGAATGTTAAAGAACAAATCCAGCAAATTACTGAAACAGAGACAAAATGGTTATTAATAAATACAGAAATAGATAAATGTCAAAAAGAAATTCTTACACCAACCAGATACAAAAAGAAACAATGGATGACGGAGGAAACCTTAGATTTAATAGAAGAAAGACGTCAGCATAAAAACAAAGATAATCAGATGTACAAAAATGTGGATAAACAAATAAAATCCAAAATTAAGCAGGCTAAAGAACAATGGTTAAAAGAACAATGCGCAGAAATAGAAGAACACCAGAAAAGACATGATAATTTTAACACAAATAAAAAAATTAAGGAATTAACTCAGAACAACAGAAAAAGAAAACCGGGAATACTAAAAGATACAGATGGGAAACTTGTGTTGAGTACTAACGAAAAATTAAAGAGATGGACAGAATACATAAATGAATTGTTCAAAGACAATAGAACAGAGCAGATGGAAGTCGAAGTAGAAGATGATACGGTTTTGAAGATATTAAAAGAAGAAATTAAATTGGCATTAAAAAACAGCAAAAATGGTAAAGCAGTAGGTCCAGACCAAATCCCAGTAGAAAGCTTAAAATGCATAAATGATGAAACCTTAGACATTATCGTAGACTTTTTTAACACAGTGTACAAAACAGGAAACATACCAAAACAATGGTTACTCTCAACCTTTTGTGCTATCCCTAAAAATACAAACTCTAAAGATTGCAGTGAATACAGAACAATATCATTAATAAGTCACATTCTCAAATTATTCTTGAAAATCATACATGGTCATACATGGTCATACATAGTCAGTTTGGGTTCAGAAACAGACTAGGAACCAAAGAGGCGTTATTTGCTTTCAATGTGTTAGCTCAAAGATGCATGGACATGAATGTGGATGTGCATGTTTGTTACGTTGATTTTGAGAAAGCTTTTGACAAAATAAAACATGAAAAATTTGTCCAAATTCTAAAGACAAAAAACATAGACAAAAGGGACTTACGAACAATAACAAACCTTTACTGGAATCAAAGAGCACAAATTGTAATAGATAACGAACCCAGTCTAGAAATTGAAATCAGGAGAGGAGTTCGGCAGGGATGTATTATGTCTCCATTATTCTTTAATGCATATAGTGAAGCAATTTTTGAACAAGCATTGCTATCTCAAAGTGAAGGAATAATAATTAACCGAAGATCTATTAACAACATAAGATATGCAGATGATACCGTGATTATGGCAAGCTCTGCTGAACAACTCCAACTACTACTAAACAAAACAAACAATTTCTGTAAAGAATATGGACTAAAAATGAATATAAAAAAAGACCAAATACATGATAATAACTAAGAAAACAAACATACAAACAAGCATACATTTGGGAAATGTACCGATAGAAAGGGTTGATAAATACAAATACCTAGTAACCTGGATTTCAGAGAAAAATGATCAAACAACAGAAAAAAGGACCAGGATAGAAATAGCAAGACATGCGTTTGTAAAAATGAAAACAGTTATCTGCAACAAAGACCTTAGCTTAGAACTGAGAGTAAGAGCTTTGAGATGCTACGTGTTCTCGATATATACTACAATATGGACTTAAAAGCTGGACATTAAAGCAAGAACACATAAATAAGCTATAGTCATTTGAAATGTGGTGTTACAGAAGGATACATAGAATAGCATGGACACAGAAGAAAACGAACACGAAAGTATTGCGAGAAATGGGTAAAGAATGCGAAATAATAAACACAATGAAAATAAGAAAGTTACAATATCTGGGACACGTTATGAGGGGACCGCGATATGAAATGCTAATACTGATAATACAGGGAAAGATAAGAGGCCGAAGGAGTATAGGAAGAAGGAGAGTGTCATGGTTAAAGAATTTAAGGGACTGGTTTAGATGCAGTTCTATAGAACTCTTTAGAGCAGCGGTGGATAGAGTAAAGATAGTGATGATGATATCCAACCTCCGATTAGGAGACGGCACTTGAAGAAGAAGAATACAAATCGGTAATTTTAAGAGATTGAATGTAATTCGTAAAGATTATTTCATGAATAAAGCTGTTCAAAATAAAAAATTTATTGCCATTTATTTATGTACAAATTAGTACAATTAAACACACAATTGTTATAAAAATTGAAAGGCTGAACGGTATTTGAAGACTCCATTGTTTTTGGAGTAGATTGTATATTGTTTTCCCTTATATTTTACACAATATTTTTGTGATATTCTTCGTCCATTTGAAGATATGACGTAGCATTCACAGGCCCAGTAATTTGTATTATTCCATAAATTGGTTCCAAACGTTGTTGTTCGACAACGTAGAATGAAGTAAACACTTCTGTTGTATATAGGTATATTATAAATTTATTAAAAAATTTTTAAAATTCATCCACAAGGGAGTGGTTGTACAAAACGTTTTCGGTCAAACTGACCATCCTCAGTGTAAACGTCCAGTGTACAAGTAATTGAAACTAGCCACTTGAATAGGTGTAAAACCTCAAAATAACATTATTGCTACATTATGAGCTGTATAGTAATCGACAATAAGTCGATGTCTTAAGATTAAAAATGTATCACATGTGGATGTATGTCATCCTTGCTCGGAATTAGCACAAGGTTGTGATCATAATGTAGCAATAATGTTATTTTGTTAATTTGTAGCAATAATCAAAATTATATACAGCTCATAATGTAGCAATAATGTTATTTTGAGGTTTTACACCTATTCAAGTGGCTAGTTTCAATTACTTGTACACTGGACGTTTACACTGAGGATGGTCAGTTTGACCGAAAACGTTTTGTACAACCACTCCCTTGTGGATGAATTTTAAAAATTTTTTAATAAATTTATAATATACCTATATACAACAGAAGTGTTTACTTCATTCTACGTTGTCTTAACAAAGGTATACAGCCAACTACAGGGTTTACCCTTTTAATGTTTTGTTGTTGTTCGACTTCGTCGTATTGATTGGTAATGCTACTTTAATCGCCTTATTGATATCTTCTTCTGAATATTTGCTAAAGCTGCTCCTAGTGTTCACTTTGACAAGTTGTAAAATATTAATTGTGATTAATGTCACTGGATGTTTATTTAATTTTTAATTTGCGTAAAAACGAAGGACATCTGACGTGCTACTTGACGATGGGTGATTATCAGTAGTAATTACACAAGAGCTCTAAAATTATCGAATTTTTCCCGAGTGGCACTTTGACAGTTTCAATTTCACGACCCGAAGGGGAGTGTCACGAGGTCAAAGTATCACGAGGGAAAAATTCGATAATAATTGTAGAGATCGAGTACAATTTGCTGCGATTATTTCATGAATAAAACTGTTCAAAACCAAAATTTTATTGTAATTTATTTATGTAAGTACAAATTAGTACAATTAAACACACAGTTGTTATAAATATTTGACGGTTGAAAGTCACCACTTTTATAATTTTTAAAACATTAATTGTCATTAATGTCACTAAATGTATTTTTTCGTAGCAACGCAGGGCATCTGACGTAATATACTTGACGACGGGATATTATCAAAAATTATCACTTTAATTTTTATTTCTGTAGCTTTATATTGGTCAGAATCTCCTATGAATTTATTTATTTATTTTTTTTATTTATTTATTGTTCATACATATGACCTGGCCTCTAGTGACTAATCCAGGTCGTTTTTTTCCTGATGGGATTACAGATATTTTTTTTATATTTTTACATTTTTTACTAAGCTACTAAATCTATTTTTGCAATTAATAATTTGCCATAATCTATTAATTACATTTAACAAATTTAAAGAAACAATATATATTTGTTAAAATATTTTTGGTACTATCAACTCCCTTCTAAGTTATAAAGACAGTCCCTCTACTTTCAGAAGAGAGTTGGTAGTTTTTTTTCTTTTTTTTATTTAATGAATTGTTTATTGAATTATTATTTTTATTTATTTATTTTATATTGAATTATTATTTTTATTTATTTATTTTATATTGAATTATTATTATTATAATTGTGAATATCTATTTTTGAATTTATATTTTATTTTATTTATTTTAACTTTATCTTACTTAACTTCATCAGGGTTGGATTATCTGTTGTCTTCTTCTATTATTATAAATTTCTTGTTGTTTTTTAGATATTATTTCTGTTAGATTGTTTAATATTCCAAAATATTCTTCATTTTGTAATATATCTCTTATTTCAATTCTTTCTAATCTTCTTCTCATTTCTCTATGTTCCTCATTTTCTATAGTATTTTCACAATGTAACACTATATGTTCTGGTGTACCTAGTTCTCCACATTCACAATATGCATCATCTTTTAAGTTAAATATTTCCAAATATGTTGGGTACGGTCCATGTCCTGTTAAAAAGTGTACTAAACCTTGTTTTGGATTAAAATAATTTGGAATGTTTTCTAATATTGGTATAGAATTGTATAAACGTCTAGATTTTGTTGAATTTTCCCATTCATTTTGTCTTTTTCTATTTATTATTTCTTTTAATTCTCTTTTATTTCTTATATCTAATCCTATTATTTATATTATTTTTTCATATTTTTCTTTTTTTAGCCAATAATTACATGCTCTTTTTTGTGTTTCTAAATGCATTGGCATTACTCCAGTTAAAACTGTGAGTGCGTGTGTTGCAGTGGTTCCAAATGCTCCCGTCATTCTTACAAGAAATCCTCTCTGAGCTCTATTTAATTTTTCTGCATTTTTTTTTATTTATTAATCTATGTGCCCATACACTTGAACCGTACCCTACAATTGATGCAAGTATTGTACTTAGGTATATTCTCATCTGTCGGAACGAAATTCTATATTCCTTCTGTGCTAGACTAGCAATGCTATGCATTATCTTTGTTGCCTTTTCACAGACACAACTCATGTGTTTTGTAAATAATTTTTGGTCGTCTATTATAATACCTAAATATCTTGCTTCCTTTTTTCTTTTTATTGTTTTCCCTCTAATTTTTATAATTGGATCTCTGTCTAAATTTCCTATTATTAAACTATATGTTGTTTTTGAATCTGATATTGTTAATTTTACTTTATTCGTCCAATCATTTACTCTTATTAATACTTCATTTGATTTATTTTCTAATTCTCTTCTTGAGTTTGCATCTATGATCAACAACAAATCATCTGCATATGCTATGCTTCCAAGCACTTCAGGATCTATAGTCAATTGTTCCAACAGTTCCTCTAGCATTACATCCCAGAACATAGGTCCACATACTGATCCTTGTGGACATCCTTTTGTGATATGTTTTGTCTTTTTTCCTGTTGGACAGCTTAGGCTTGCATATCGGTCTTGACAGTAGTTTCTGAGACTTCCGTACAGAATCTTTGGACATCTCATTCTTCGAAGTCTTTCAAAGAATGACGGCCACCAAAGATTGTGGGTGATATAATATCAATGAAATAATCAGTAGTAATTGCACGAGAGCTCTAAAATTATCGATTTGTTTCCCGAGTGACACTTTGACAGTTTTAATTTCACGACCCGAAGGGGAGTAAAATTATGTCAAAGTGTCACGAGAGCAAATATTCGATAATAATTTTAGAGATCGAGTGCAATTTGCTGCGATTATTTCATGAATTAAACTGTTCAAAACCAAAATGTTATTGTAATTTATTTATGTAAGTACAAGTAAACACACAACTACAATTAAACACACAGTTGTTATAAATATTTGACGATTGAAAGTCATCACTTTTATAATTTTTAAAACAATAATTGTCATTAATGTCACTGAATGTATTTTTTCGCAGCAACGAAGAGCATCTGACGTAATTTCCTTGACGACGGTATATTGTCAAAAATTATCACTTTAATTTTTATTTCTGTAGCTTTCTATTGGTCAGAATCTTCTATGAATGAAATAATCGCTGAAATTTTATTTTTGCAGGTTTCTATTGGTCAGAAATTCTATGAATGAAATAATCAAATATAGGACAATATTTGAAGGCCAGTGGCATTTATCTAAAAAGGTCGATTCCATACACACCAGCTGAAACTTGTTTAAAATAGGTGGCAATTGTTTTATAAACATAGGCGAACTTGGTATTACATCAAAATCAAAACCATCAGGAGTTAAAGAACAGATTAAAACATAGCCCTAACGAGAAACATAAATTAAAAGCGGCTCTTACCTGACCAGCCATTGTTTGACAAAACATCAGAATGAGTCTCAGACCAAAAGAGGCTTTAAACGTTCTGTGTGAATAGTACCTGTGAGCACCCATTGTAATTCCTTCTCCAGACATTACGATACCGAAAAAAGCTAAAATAATAACAAGTTATAACTTAATAAATTAGTCTTATACGGGGTTATTGATTAGTGGGGTAAAGCTCCACTTAAAGCTTAGTTATAGTAACAGATAACAATACGAGTTAATAACAAAAATTGTAGCCAACTGTGAGCTTCACATTTCAAAATTAATTATAATGTTACAAATGTTCTCCATTACAAAAATATAAAGGTTTGTTATATTATCCATGGTATTTACAAAGTTATAACCAATTTTATATGAAAATCGTATACGAAATCGTTCAACTCACTGTATAAATAAAAATAAGCACAAAAGCAATGGACTATTGATGCCTTATTTTTTATTTATTGTCAAAATTTTCATAAATGATTGATATTGCTAATTTTCTTTATATTAAATATAGGGTGAGCCAAAACGCAATTACATTATTTTCTCAGTAATTTTAAATGGAACATCCTTTATTTTATATCACTATCGAAAAGTACCATTACCGTACTTTAATTTTTACATAAAATTCCCTATGTCTAAATTTATTAGTTTTCGAGATATTTTCATTTTTCAGAGAAAATTATTAATTACGGGTCTCAATATTTCCAAATTTTAAGTAAGGCATGACTGAATTGTCTAAAACTGACAATTTACGATTACTGATTACCAATCTGGTAATAAATGTAATAATGTAGCAAATAAAGAAAGAAATATAATTTATTAGTAATAAATTTTACAAAAAAAAACACAACCACAACGTACAACATTTTTTAAACAATTAAAAAATACGTTTGTATGTAAGTGTAACATATAAAGAAAGAAAAATAATTTATTAGTTATAAATTTTCCAAACAAAACACAATCACAAAATACAACATTTTGTGAAAACAATTAAAAACTACTTTTGTATGTAAATGTAACAATGTAACAAATAAAGAACAAAAAATTATTTATCAGTAAAAAAAATTTACAAAAAAAACATGAACACAAAATACATTTTTAAAAAAATTAGAAGCTACTTTTAATAAAATATTTGAAATATTTAGTTACATAAGTTTTTCTAAATGACCTCCTAGCATTTTTAACCTTTATTCTTAAAGTAACCCCAAAAAAATCGGTCCAGTTTATTAAATTGTGGTAATCTGGGTGGCTACGCTACTGGTCCATGGAAATATCTCGAAATATCACGGAAATAATGAAAATATCTCGAAAACTGATAAATTTGATTAAAGTGCGGTAATGTTACTTTTCGATAGTGATATAAAAACAGGGTGTTCCATTTAAAATTACTGAGAAAATAATGTATTTGCGTTTTGACTCACCCTGTATTCAATATAACGAAAATTAGCAATATGAATCATTTATGAAAATTTTGACAATAAATAAAAAATATGGCATCAATTAACCATTGCCGTTGTGCTTATTTTTATTTATACAGGGAGTTGAACTCGTTACGATTTTCATATAAAATTGGTTATATCTTTGTAAATATCCTGTATAACATACGAAACCTTTAAATTTTTGTTATGGAGAAGTTAAGAAGATTAGTATAGTAGTATATGGCTTAACACCCCATGTGGGGTTTCGCCGCTTTCGCTTTCTAGATCCATTTTACGAGGTGGATCAGTCCCCATGATCATTGTATCTGTTCACTAATATGTCTCCATTTCTTCCGGTCTATTGCCCTCTCTTTCCATTTTGTAATTCCTGCTCCTCTTAGGTCCTCCTCTACTTCAGTTAACCATTTGGATCTGGGTCGACCACGTCTCCTTTTTCCTCCTGGTTGCCACAATATCATAGCTTTTGATACTGATTCTGGTCCTTGTCTCCATATGTGACCTAGCCATTTGGTTCTTTGTACTTTTATTTTCTTTACTATATCTTCACCATTTAATTCTTCTAAAATTTCTTTATTCGTTCTCCTTCTATAGTCTTGTTCTGCGATTCTCACTGGACCCAGTATTGTCCTTATTATCTTTCGTTCATTTATCCTTAATTTCTCTTCTTCTTTTTTTGTCATAGTCATGGTTTCTGCTGCATACATCGTTATTGGTCTTATTATTGTTTTATATATATTCATTTTTGTTTGTTTGGTCAATATTTTACTCTTTAGTAGTTTTCTATTTGCTTGGAATACCCGGTTTGTCGCAGTTATTCTTTCTTCGATCTCCGTTTTTCTTTCCCCTTTGTTATTTATCATAACGCCCAGGTATTTAAATTTCTGTACTTCCTCGAATTTTTTATTTCCTATCCTTATCTCTCTGTTTTGTTCTGCTTTTCCGAGTCTCATTAATTTTGTTTTCTTTTCATTAATTCTTAGTCCCATCTTCTTTCCCTCTTCTTCTATCTCCATTAATAATTTTTTCATGATTTTTCGTGTTTTTGTTACTATCGCTATATCGTCTGCATAGGCGATTAGTTGGTAACCTGATGCTCTTAGGTTTCCCTTATGGATCTTTCTTAACACAAAATCTACTGTCAGGTTAAATAGTGTTGCTGACAGTGAGTCAACTTGTCTCACTCCTTTGTTTATTTCGAATTCTTCTGTTTCCCCTTTTTGTGTTAGGATACTTATTTTTGATTTATTCATAGACATTTTTATTAGGTTTCTTAGTTTTTCACTTACTCCTTGATATTTTGGGGCTTTCATTATTTCCTTTCTCTTTATTGAGTCAAAGGATTGTTCAAAGTCTATAAATAATATTTCTATTTCATGTTGATGTTCGTGTGCTTTTTCCATGATTTGTTTAATGGTATGTATTGCATCTGTTGTTGATCTGCCTTTTACGAAACCGCATTGGTATTGTCCTATGATATTTTTTGTTTCATCTGTTAACCTTTTTTGTATTATTGACGATAATATTTTATAGGCAACGTTTAATAGTGTAATACCTCTGTAGTTCTTACACTCATGCTGGTCGCCTTTTTTATAGATCGTTATAATCTGTCCAATTTCCCACTCGTTCGGCATTGTCTCCTCTTTCCATATTTTCTTAATCAATTCATGTATTTTTTCATGCAATATGTCTCCTCCGTATTTTATTAGTTCTAGATTTATTCCGTCCTTCCCAGGTGCCTTTCCATTATTCCCTTTCGTTATAATGTTTTTTACTTCTTCTAATGTTGGTTCCTGTGTGTTCGTTTCTTCTTCGTCCACGTCTTCTATTTCATCATTTATAACTGGTTCAATTAGTAATTCTTTAAAGTGACTTGTCCATATTTCTTTATACTCTTTCTCTTCCTCGACAATTGTACCTTGTTTGTTTTTATTCCTTAATTTACCTTTGAATGTTCTATTGTTTTCTTTTATTTTATTATAGAATTTTTTTGAATTTCTGTTGTATTTTTCGTTCTCTATTTCCTGAACCTTTAGATCTATCCATTGTCGTTTTTGTTTTCTGTTAATTTTTTTGCCCTCATTTCTCAGTAATTCGTAGTTGTCTCTGTCTTCTGCCGTGTTCGTTCTTATCCATTTTAATCTCGCTTCCACTTTTTTTTCATAATTTTTTGACATTCGATGTTTTATCATTCTTTTTTCTTCTCCTTCCTCTTTTTGCCAATTGTTTTTTTTTTTGCTGCTTCCTGTATGGCGTCTTTTATGCAGCTCCACTCCCGTTTCACGTCGACACATTCTTGATTGTCATCCATTCTTAGATATTTTTCCAGTTCTTCCTGATATCTCCTTACTTGCTCCTCGTTTAGTTCTTCAATGTCCCATTTCGTTTGTTTGCTGTTATTTTTACTCCTGCATGTTTTTTGTTTTATTTTTGCTGTTACCATGAAATGATCTGAGTCAGCACAGGCTCCTCTGTAGGATCTTACGTCCTTAATTGAAGATTTTCTCCGCCTGTTTATCAAAATATGGTCTATCTGAGATTTAGTTTGCAGATTTGGTGATATCCATGTTATTTTATGTTTGTTAGGATGCAGGAACTTTGTACTGCTTATGACCATGCCTATTCTTGTTGCTACGTTGCATAATCGTTGTCCATTGCCATTTGTCCTTTCATATATTGTGTATCTTCCTGCTACAATTTCTGTGTATTGTTCTTTTCCTATTTGGGCATTGAAGTCTCCCAGTACCATGATCGTGTCTTCTTTGGGTATCTTTTCTATTTCTTCCTCTATATCATCGTACCATTTTTCTTTTTCTTCTCTGTTCGCATTTTCTGTAGGCGCATATACGTTTAGTAGTGACAAATTGCTTGGCTTTGCTTCTATGCGCAAGTATGCAAGTCTGTTACTTATTGGTCTAAATTGTAGTATTTTTTGCCTTACATCTCCGAGTATCATAAATGCTACTCCGTATTGCCCTTGTCTTTCGCTCCCTAAGTATTTGAGGCTGAGGTTTTTGTTTTCTAATTCGCCGCTTCCTTTCCATCTGGTCTCCTGTATGGCAGCTACGTTTATACCGTATCTCTTCAGTTCTCCTGCTATATCTTCCATTTTTCCTGCAGTTAACATTGTTCTTACGATCCAGGTGCATATTTTCATTATTTTCTGTTTTCTTTTTTGTTTCTTTTTGTTTTGATTTTTAATACTATTCCTAAAATTATTATTCCCACCACCATCATATTAATATTATAATAATTAATATTTATTTTCCTATTTCTAAACTAATCACTACTTAATTCTATACATTTTTTGTTAGTGTCCTGTTCACTTGCAATATCTTCTCTCCCTGTTCCTCGGATGGTCCCCACGTCGTTTCTTCCGTGTAACTGTGTTAGTTTTTTGGAGTCGCTATTTCTATTACCTTTTCTTCTTTCTGGTTCCATCTCCATTCCCTTCCGTCTACTGTAATTTTATTATATCCCATTTTTACTATTTTCCCTTTTTCTCTCATCTCTCTGCTTATATCTCTTAAGGCTTTCGCTTTCTGTTGCTCTCTTTTTGTGAGGTCTTCTGTAATCCATATTTTCTTATGCTTTACTTCTTTTAGCTTGCTTTTATTTCGTAGTATGGCTACTTTTTCTTCTTCATTTCCTAATTCGACTAGGCAGGTTTCTGTGCCAATTTTTTGTGCTCTCTTGATATCGGTCTTAATTCCTAGATGGTTTTCTAGCATGTTTGTCATTTCTTGTTTTAGAGCTATTGGATCTTCACTGTCTATAATTATTAATCCGCTTATGATTAGGTTATTTTTTCTTTTTCCTTGTCTAGCCTTTCCATTGATCGTTTAAGATCAGATAGATCCGCTGTTATCTTTTTGTTTTCTGCTTTGAGCATTTTATTCTCTTGTTTTAACTATTTCCTCTCCTTTGTCCATTCATTCTTCATATTTTCTATTTCTTGTTTTATGTTTTTTATTTCTTCGTTGTTTTGTTTTAATTCTTCTTTTACCTCCCTTATGTTGTTTCTAATCTCCTCATTTTCTTCCTTTAATTCCGTTTTCAGTTCTTTTATTTGTGTTTTGATATCCTCGTTCATTTCTTTTAACATTTTCTTTATTTCTTCCATTTTTTGTTTTTCTTGCTCTTCTTTGTTGTCCTTTGGTGGTGTTCTTGTCGTTGATTTGCTTCTTTTAAAGACTTCCTCCTCGTCGAATGAGTTTTCGTGTTCCGGTTTGTCTCTTTTGTTGTTCATTCGTTTAAGCTATGTTTGTCGTTGTTAATTGAATTTTAACTTTTAGCAGGATAAGTTATTCCACTGTGTTTGCTAGATACAGATCAGGCGTCCCGCACACCGCAATCCTGAGCCTACTCAATCCAACCCACGACCGATGCACGAGCTAACCTTATCTACATCAACAATCTACCTCTTTTATCCTTTATTCAATTAACTAGTCTTAATTGCCTATACTTTATAAAATAATTTAATTATTTCAAATTTTATAATTTCTGCTTATTTTTTTCAAGCCGACTCTGTTTCTTTCAGGCTATTATAATCAGGTTTTGAAACCAATATCAACTTTTCCTTATCTTTAACCTAATTAGCAGAAATTTACTGACAATGGTATGGCAATGTAATTTTTATTTATTTGCAGATTTTAAAGTTTGAAAAAGCATGCAACGACTTACGTTTAGCTCTGCCTTTACTCCCACTGCACTACTGCACTTTAACTTTACTATTATGATAATCTACTTCTAAAATTATTTTTGTTAACACTACTAAAATTGAATTTTGCTAGGAGCTAGTTTCACTGCGTGTTTACTCTTTTCTTATCAGGACCGGACCATCAGTTAAGAAGATTTCGAATATAAAATAAAATATAGGGAGTTCTATTTAAAAAACAAAAAAGTTTGGTCTGCCACTATGTTAATGAACACCCTGTAACATTCTAACTAATTTTGTAATGTGAAGTTTAAAGTTGGCTACAATTTTTGTTTATAACTTTTCTTCTTCTTTAAGTTCCATCTTCTATCGAAGGTTGGAAATCATCATAGCAATGCGGACCCTGTTGACTGCCGCTCTAAATAGCTCTGCACTACTGCATTCGAACCATTCCCGTAAGTTTTTAAGCCAGGATGTTCTTCGTCTTCCCACATTTCGCTTTCCTCGGATTTTGCCTTGCATAACCAGTTGTAATAATGAGTATTTTTGCCCTCTCATCAGATGTCCCAAGTACTCAAGTTTTCGTCTTTTGATAGTTAGTATTAATTCCGGTTGATTTCCTATCCTTCTAGTTACTTCCACGTTCGACATTCTTTGAATCCATGATATTCGTAGGATTCTTCTGTAACACCAAAATTCAAAGGCGGCCAACTTATTCAAATGGATTTGTTTCAACGTCCACGCCTCCAAACCGTAAAGAAGAGTAGAGAACACGTAACATCGAAGCATCCTTACACGTAGTTCTAATAGTCCAGAAAGCCACTGCGCATCCGCTAGGAAAAATATTCTAATTCGGATTTTTTGCACAATCTTATTCAAAAAGGACTCCTTTTAACAAATTTGCATGTTGCCAGTACCAAAAGATGGTCAAAAATTTTTTAAACGTTTTTTTTTTGTTTTTTTCCTAAAATTATTTTTTTTGCATGGAAAAAAGTTTTTTTAGATAGTTTTTCACATATATGCGATTAAAAATTGAAAAATGCGAAATCGGCCATTTTTAACCCTCAAAAACTATGTGAAAAACTGAAAATTTGAATGTTGCCAAGGTAGGTAGATATTCTTTAAACATCGATTGATGAAATCCCGAAGAGTTTTTTGCAATACAATATTCAAAACTCCTATTTTTTTTAATTGCTAATCAAGCGTGCTCGACACTATTTTCCACCGACAGTATGGTGCAAATGAAAGGAATAAATTCGTTATTTCGTAAACCGGCGACTTTAAGGAAAAATCCCGAAACAGGTCGATTTTTATTTTTAAGTTATGATATTGTGGCATATATGGTATACTAGTGACGTCATCCGCCTGGGCGTGATGACGTAATCGATGATTTTTTTAAATGAGAATAAGGATCGTGTGGTAGCTCATTTGAAAGGTTCTTCAATTCTCTATTCAGTAATATAAACATTTACATAATTATTTATACAGGGTGTCCTTCTACTTCTTTTTGTGTCAAATAATTTAATTTAATAAATTTTTTTTGGACACCCTGTATAAATAATTATGTAAGTGTTTATATCACTGAATAGAGAATTGAAAAACCTTTCAAATGAGCTAGCACACGACCCCTATTCTCATTTAAAAAAATCATCGATTACGTCATCACATCCAGATGGATGACGTCACTAGTATATCATATTAGCCACAATATCATAACTTAAAAATAAAAATCGACCTGTTTCGGGATTTTTCCTTAAAGTCGCCGGTTTACGAAATAACGAATTTATTCCTTTCATTTGCACCATACTGTCGGTGGAAAATAGTGTCGAGCACGCTTGATTAGCAATTAAAAAAAATAGGAGTTTTGAATATTGTATGGCAAAAAACTCTTCGGGATTTCATCAATCGATGTTTAAAGAATATCTACCTACCTTGGCAACATTCAAATTTTCAGTTTTTCACATAGTTTTTGAGGGTTAAAAATGGCCGATTTCGCAATTTTTCAATTTTTAATCGCTTATATGTGAAAAACTATCATTTTTAGAGAAAAGTCACCAAAGACCTTTTCTGTTTGGAATGATCCAAAAAACCTAAAAAAAACTTTTTCCATGGAAAAAAAATAATTTTAGGAAAAAAACAAAAAAAAAACGTTTAAAAAATTTTTGACCACCTTTTGGTACTGGCAACATGCAAATTTGTTAAAAGGATTCCTTTTTGAGTAAGAGTGTGCAAAAAATACGAATTAGAATATTTTTCCTAGCGGATGCGCAGTGGCTTTCTGGACTATAACCTTATATCCCGACAACAAAGAAACTTTTTAAGTTTAATGAATGATGCACGTGCTATTTCAATACGTGTATTAATTTCTTTGGTTTGGTCTACATTTGATGTTATCCATGTTCCTAAGTATTTGTAGTTATCCACACTCTCAATCACAGTATCTTCAATAGTTAATTGGATGTTTACTTGTGCTGATTTAGTTATGATCATGCATTTAGTTTTCTTTAAATTCATCTTCAGTCCGTACTCATGACAGCGTTCATTAAGGCGTTGCATAACGTTCTGTAAATCATTGTTGTTATCTGTTATTATTACTGTATCGTCTGCAAAACGTAAGTTGTTCAAAACTTCTCCATTGATAGATATACCTTCTATTGAATTTGAGAGCGCTTCTTGAAATACCGCTTCACTGTAAACATTGAAAAGTAGTGGAGACAGCACGCAACCCTGACGGACTCCTCTATGTATTTTGATATCTTGGGTGTCCTGGCCGTCAACTCTTACCTTGGCAGTTTGATTCCAATATATATTAGATATAATTTTCATGTCACGACTGTCAATATTTTTGCTTTTTAATATATCTACAAGCTTTTTATGTTGAACTTTATCAAATGCCTTTTCAAAGTCTACAAAGCATAAGTACATATCCTGATTCATGTCTATGCACCTCTGGGCCAGCACATTCAAGCCGAACAAAGCATCTCGCGTGCTCATACCATTTCTAAAGCCAAATTGTGTGTCACTGATTTCATATTCGAGAGTTTTAACAATTCTACTATGTATTATTTTCAAAAATGTTTTAAGTGTGTGACTCATTAAAGATATTGTTCTGTGATCCGAGCAGGTTGTTGCACTTGACTTTTTGGGAATTGCTACAAAGGTCGATTGCAGCCATTGTTTGGGGATTGCGGCAGTCTGATATATTAGATTAAAGAGTTCAACCATTATAACTTTTATCGCTATCTATTACTATAACAGATCTACGGAGCTTTACCCCACTAATCAATCACCCTGTATTTACATTATTATTTAATGAGTAGATGGTCATTTACGCCCCACTCTATCAAAAATAAACATCAAATACACTCGGCTAAAAATTGCAAAGCATATTGTTTACATTATTTCTATACAATAATAGTTATTTATTATACGAGGGGCACAAATATCAAATTTTAGCACGATACATGAAAGATAGGTCCCAGCGCGTATAGGGGGGCGCTAAATCGCGAAAGCCCTAAAATCTGCATTGTGCGTCATATATAATAAAATATTTTTTCCATAACTGGCCAGAAACACTGAATGTTTCAACAATTGTGCCATAAAAAAATAAAAATAAATAGAATATCAAGAAGTCAGGAGACTAGGGGACATTGTCCAGGTAACTACTAAAATAATAACAAAAATTGTGTCAAAGTGTGGTCAAAGTTTAGCAAAATCTGACAAAATATGTGCGAAATGGACAGTGATGATGGAAAGTACGAAACAAATTGTTTGTCAAAAATTTATTAACTTTACATTAAACAATAATTGTTTTATAGTAAAAAAAATGTTTTTCTAAAAATTTTGAAAAAATGCTTTTTTTCAAAATAAAAGTATTAGCGATACGATATTATTAGCGATATTAGCGATCCTAAAAAGTAAAATAATGTAGGTTTTGCTTTTATAAATATTATGCTAGTTTTATCTTGTTTTTCTGATAGACATAAATTGGTTAAGATATGGCTATTTCAAAGTTTGCATACACTCGTGATTGGTGACTCGTTCAAACCGTTTCAACTATAACCATTTCCAAAATAAGCACCATAAAACGGTGAAAGTTACAGATCACATAAAAAAATGCATAAGTAAAGTAAATTGTTTGTAAAGTGGTAGGGATTAATTTCGTTTGAGGTGCTAAATAGAGTGAGATTTTCACGATTTTTTTCACAAAAAAATGAGCCAAATTTAGTTTAAGCGGAACTTGCTTAATTTTGATGTTGAAAACTTTTATAAATATTAAAAACAAAGCTTTTTTTAAACACTTTAAAAAAGTTTTAATAGGTTTTTCCCGAAAAGTGCTTCATTTTTTGGTTATTTCACGTTGAAATATTCGATTTGGAATTTGACGAATAAGAACGTATTTTTGATGAGCTACAACTTTACTTTTGCTGGGTCTACAGAATTTACGAATTCAGAATTTTTTTCGTTTTTTTCTATCCTACAGTTTTGCTAAGAATATTTGTTTTTGATAAAATTCCTACTTTTTGAGATATTTGCGAAAAACCGCCTGAGAACGTATTTTTTTTTTTGTTAAAAAATAAACATTTTCAATCGCAAATACTCGAAAAGTATTGACTTAATGAAAAAACTTTATAGAACAAAAGGGCCTAACCGGGTAAGATGGTGAAAAGTGCCCCCAGCTCGATTTAACTTCCATATAAGCCACTTTTTAGCACGTATAGAGCAACTCACTTTCTGAAATTTTTAGCCCCCTAGGTGGTCACGTGACCCCCTAGAGCCTAATTAGGCTTTTTATGTTTTTATTTTTTATCTCAGCCGCATCAAGAGCTAGCCAAAAACTTTATTTAAAAAAGTTGTAAGTTTCAAAAAGATCTATATGAAAAAATTTTTTTTTATTTTTTTGGCGGGAAATTCGAATTTTTAGAACAATTTTAAACTTTTAAATAACTCTGAAAAAAAACTAAGACACTCCTTTTTACGAAAATCAATTATAATGTGTATTTTTGCACAATCTTTCACCCTGAATTTTTTCAGATTTTTAAAATTGGTGAAACGTACCTTTAAAAATAAAGAACCGCATTTTTTCGGTTTTTTTTTCGTTTTTTGATACAATTTTATACATATTTTTCAAAAAATTTAACACCGTCACTAGAATAGGTAAAAAACTGAAAAATAATTGGGGTTTGCTTAATAAAAAATTTTTGTAACGCCATCAATTTTCAAGATACAGGGCGTTGAAGAAAACAAAATTTTACATATTTTTTACGATTTTCCGGAAACTACTAGCAACATTGTAATAAAACTTAGCAAGTTTTAAGAGGTAGTTATTGTGCATGTTTTGACATACAATTAAGGATTTGATATTCATCATTGGCGCACATAGGGGTAATGGTCTGAACTTTTTAAATGATAAAGATAGTACGCCACTGACATATTTCAAATTAACAATCGTTTTTGAATTCCTCGTTCAATTTGTGACAAAAAATGTATCTTCTTATTTTTTCATACGACGCGCCATTTTTATTCAAAAAATAAAAGATCTTAACCTTTACAAAGTATTCGAACTTCTAGTAATTTCTACATCTACATAATAAACTGGTATTATCAAAATTAATTCAAATACTTTGGAAGCGTTAAGATTCTTTATTTTTTGCAGCAAAACGGCGCGTCGTGTGAAAAAATGAGATGATAGATTTTTTATTGCAAATTGAAGTAGGAATTCAAAAATGATTGTTAATTTGAAATATGTCAGTGGCGTACTATCTTTTTTTCTTTGAAAAGTTCAGACCATTACCCCTATGCGCGCCAATGATGAATATCAGATCGTTAATTGTATGTCAAAACATGCACAATAACTACCTCTTAAAACCTGCCAAGTTTTATTACAATGTTGCCAGTAGTTTCGGGAAAATCGTAAAAAATATGTAAAATTTTGTTTTCTTCAACGCCCTGTATCTTGAAAATGGATGGCGTTACAAAAATTTTTTATTAAGCAAACCCCAATTATTTTTCAGTTTTTTACCTATTCTAGTGACGGTGTTAAATTTTTTGAAAAATATGTATAAAATTGTATCAGAAAACGAAAAAAAAAACCGAAAAAATGCGGTTCTTTATTTTTAAAGGTACGTTTCACCAATTTTAAAAATCTGAAAAAATTCAGGGTGAAAGATTGTGCAAAAATACACATTATAATTGATTTTCGTAAAAAGGAGTGTCTTAGTTTTTTTTTTCAGAGTTATTTAAAAGTTTAAAATTGTTCTAAAAATTCGAATTTCCCGCCAAAAAAATAAAAAAAAATTTGTTCATATAGATCTTTTTGAAACTTACAACTTTTTTAAATAAAGTTTTTGGCTAGCTCTTGATGCGGCTGAGATAAAAAATAAAAACATAAAAAGCCTAATTAGGCTCTAGGGGGGTCACGTGACCACCTAGGGGGCTAAAAATTTCAGAAAGTGAGTTGCTCTATATGTGCTAAAAAGTGGCCTATATGGAATTTAAATCGAGCTGGGGGCACTTTTCACCATCTTACCCGGCTAGGCCCTTTGCTTAGAATCAGCCAGTTTGTCAATTTCCGGACTTATTTTAAACACCCGTTTTTCACCCTAGAGAAGGGGTGACTGTCACACCCCAAGTAAAAGCAACCATCAACACAAGTTCAAGTTTGAAGTGAAGGGTAATTAAGTAGAACTTAAATCCAAATGTTCATGCTATTCTGAATTGACCCTGAAAATTACACGGTATCGCCGTATTTACTGGGCTAAAAGTACCTATAAGGAATTTCTAATAACCGAACATTTATTGTTAAATAACCATTTAAAAATAGTATATAAAAAGTATCATAAAAATGGTATACATTTTTATGTTAAATAACCATTTAAAATTTATAAATTTGGGTGCCGGAAGTTAAGCTTATCTGATGGGACAATTTCAAGTTATTGTATTTTAGCGAAAAGGGCATCAAAATAAGTTCAGTAAAGCTCAAATGTCCGTTTTCCATTGTACTATAGTTCTCTTTAACATGATACGATTGTTTTTTCTTAACACTTAAATAATTGTATACTTTAAATTTATATGTGTTATATTATATATAACTTTGTCAAAAATTGATAAAATTTATTTTTTCTTAATTAATTTTAAAGATTATAATCTTCTTCTTCTTTTTCTTCTTCGTCTTCTTCCTTCTTGTATGTAGGATTTAAAGCCTGTTTCTTTTGCAATATTAGCCTCCTAAATTGTTCAAATTATCGCACCATATTTCTCTTAGCCTGCTAATACTTCTCCGTCCATTTGATGACTTATCTCGTGCTATTCGTACTACCCAATCCTCTGCCATTCTACTATTGTGTTCGTTTCACTCCTGTTTCCGTTTTGTCACCCATCCATTAATGTCTTCTACATTGCATGATTTTCTTATGTTTTCGCTTCTCTCCCTACCCAACAGACCTTTCCCTGATACTCGTCGAAGTATTTTTATCTCTGTTATTTCTAGTAGTCGTCTCGTTTTAGATGTGTCAGGTCTTGTCTCCGCCGTATATTATGTTAATATAGGTCTAATTGCTGCTTTAGAGATTCTTGCTTTTGTGTCTTGTCTTGGTGTTTGTTCCTCCAGATTGTGTCAATAAGAGATCATGCCGCTTTACATTTAAAATCATAGCTTTAAAATGAGATGCTATAATATTCTGGGCTGATTATCGGAGA
Source organism: Diabrotica virgifera virgifera (assembly GCF_917563875.1). Lineage (NCBI taxonomy): Eukaryota > Metazoa > Arthropoda > Insecta > Coleoptera > Chrysomelidae > Diabrotica > Diabrotica virgifera. The sequence continues at coordinate 167,412,840 of NC_065450.1, forward strand.
ATAGGCCATTTTTGGGAAAAGTTATTTACCAGCAATTTTATTGCTGGAATCGAATTATAAGATCCTATTTATTAATAATATAGGTATGCAAAGTCCTCAGATAGTGTGCTACTTTTTTTATAAACAAAATGGCGCCCGAAAATCGTGTTTTTTTTTCAATTATTGCTCTATAACTCCGAAGATTTTAACTTTACAACAAAAACACCCAAATAAAAATTCACCGTGATTAAATTATGCATAGAGACATGTTTTTCCCGATCTGCTCCGACGAAAATTTTCCTCGGAAAATGCGGGTTTTCCCAACAAAATCTTTAACTTTCAAATAAAGTTTTAGATAAGTAATTATTTAGCAATAATTAAATAATTTGGTGACTTAAAAGCCTTCTTGGTTTAGATTATAGCTCCAGAAGCTGGTGAAAATTAAACCAATATTTTAGCAACAATTCAATTGTTAATTCATAATTTACAGTCGCAATAATAACCAAAATAATTATGATACACTGATTAAACTTTGAAATCTTATAAAGATGAGATGCCTATTTAACATTTTGTCGACAAAATATAAATTTTTTATTTTTTTGCATAATCTTTAAATGTTTAAAAAAAATAGTTATAAACAAATTAACGTTTCTCAGAAAGTTTTTATTATATTATAATTTTAAGAAATAGCTAAAATGCGCATTTCATATATCTTGAAAATGAATGCCTTAAAACTTTTTTGCAACCATTTGCAAAAAAGTTATGAAACAGCAAAATAAACATACGATTACTACGGTATTTATAATTTTTTTTAATTCTTTCAAAGCTTAGAAGTGAGTTTAAAGTACAAGCTAATTATTTATAAAAAATATCGATTATCAGTTTAATGGTTATATTTTAATTAAAGTTTATAAATATATTTTTTTGTAATTTACACGCGCGAAAGTAGAATAATACAGTACCGTAGCTACCCGCCCACATACACAACTCGCGCGAGTTTAAGCGTGTCAGTCGCTTCGAGTGAACATTTTATCTCCGGCTCTGTATCAAGCCTACTTTCGCGCTAAAAATTTCAAAAAAAAAGTATTTTTAATCTTTGATTAAAATATAACCATTGCACTAATTTTTGACATTCTTTGTGAGAATTAGATTGTACCATAGACTCACTTTTAAGCTTTAAAATAATTAAAACAAATTATAAACAACGGAGAATTCGTATATTTACTTTGCTGTTTCATAACTTTTTTGCAAATGGTTGGAAAATTTTTTTAAAGCATTCATTTTCAAGACCTATGAAATACGCATTTTAAGTATTTTTTAAAATTAGAATATAATAAACAATTTCTGAGAAATGTTAATTTGTTTATAACATTTTTTTTAAACATTTAAAGATTATGCAAAAAAATGAAAAATTTATATTTTGTCGACAAAATATTAAATAGGCATCACACCTTTATATTCTTTCTAAGCTTGATCAATGTCTCACGATTATTTTGGTTGTTATTGTGACTGTAAATTGTTAATTTACAATTGAATTGTTGCTAAAATATTCGTTTCATTTTCACCGGCTTCTGAATTTATAATCTATAACAAGAAAGCTTTTATTTCACCAAGCTATATAATTATTGATAAATAATTACAGGCCCAAAAAATTTATTTGAAAATTCGATATTTTGTTGGGAAAACCCACATTTTCCGAGGAAAAATTGGGAAAAACATGTCTCTATGCAGAATTAAATTGGGGTGAATTTTTATTTGAGTGTTTTTTATGTAAAGTTAAAATTTTCGGAGTTATAGAGCAATAATTGAAAAAAATACGATTTGTCGGCGCCATTTTGTTTATAAAAAAAGTAGCACACTATAAGCGGACTTTGCATACCTATATTAATAATATATAGGATCTTATAATTTGATTCCAGCAATAAAATTGCTGGTAAATAACCTTTCTTTGTACTTTACTTATTAGACCAGCGTATTATAACTATTTTTTTTTTTCAAAATTTAAAGATTATACAAAAAAAAGAAAAATTTATATTTTGTCGATAAAATATTAAATAAGCATCTCATCTTTATAATCTTTATAAGTTTGATCAATGTATCATGATTATTTTGGTTATTATTGCGATCGTAATTTGTTAATTAACAATTGAATTGTTGCTAAAATATTCGTTTAATTTTCACCGGCTTCTGGAATTACAATCTATACCAAAAAAGCTTTGATGTCACTAAGTTATTTAATTATTGATTAATAATTACTTACCTAAAACTTTATTTGAAAATTAGAGTTTTTGTTAGGAAAACCCGCATTTTCCGTGGAAAATTTTCGTCGGAGCAAATCGTGAGAAACATATCTCTATGCAGAATTTAATTGCGGTGAATTTTTATTAAGGTGTTTTTGTTGTAAAGTTAAAATCTTCGGAGTTATAGAGCAATAATTGAAAAAAATACGATTTGTCGGCGCCATTTTGTTTATAAAAAAAGTAGCACACTATCTGCGGACTTTGCATACTTATATTATTAATATATAGGATCTTATAATTCGATTCCAGCAATAAAATTGCTGGTAAATAACTTTTCCATGAATTTTGCTAATTAGCCCAAAGTATAAATCTTTTTACATTGGCAAAAGCACAGTTATAATCGAAAATATCTAATATAGTCGATAGTTTGTTATTTTTTTCATAATACATTTGCAATTCCTCGGCTTCTAATAGGCTCACTTTAATATTTAAATATAAAAAAGTATATCTTTATTAGTTATAGTCATTTAAACAATTAATTTGTTAATAACAAATTCATGCCTAACAATTCAGATTATCATGATGAAGATTAGGTTCCGCGGGTTTAAAAAAATCGGTCCAATCTGCCACGAAACCCCTCTTTGTCCCTAGACTATATTAAATCTAGATAACTCGGCAACTGGATAACTTTCGGCTATGTGAAAATGACGTCGTTCAACTAGATGACGTGAAACGGATTCACGAGGAAATAATCCATTAAGAGATTAACCCTTAACCACATATTTTGTTGTAGTGGCTGTTTTATAAAAGATTTCTAGAATACCATCTGTGTACCTTCAAGTGGTTTGTCATTGTACTTGCTCTTAAGTGCTGCAGGTTTAGTCTTTGAGCTACGCTGACGTAAAGTTTTCTTATATTTGTTTACGTTTACTTATGTTAGTGTTTACGTTTCTGTAGTTAAAAGCAACTCACTGTATTCTTTCGCTATTAGTATGGCAGCAAGTTCATCCAGTTGTTATACTTTCAACTGCTTTTAACATTATCTTACAGTTGCAAGTACTCAAGTTTTTTTTGTAATTCAATTTATAAAAGATTTTGTAGACACCTCCACCATTTTTTTAAATATATGCATGCGTTCATAATTTTCTTGAAAAAAATAAAGTTTATTTTATTTGGAGCAGTATTTTGTTCTACAGCAGTATTAAAAATCATTTCGTAGTTGATGTAAAAACAAATACAGTGATATAAAACAAATGCGTATTGAAAAAAAAAGGAGAATATGCCGCGGTATGACATAGTGCATGTCATAATCTATGTCCTGAAACATACACGTCAGTAGTTAAGGGTTAACTTAGCTTATAGCGGGATACTACGATTACTACGAATATATTGTTACAACTTCTTTCAAATACTTTTATTCAACTTAACAGAAATTACAACACTTTAACAAACTGATAACTGCAAACTTCAAAATCTGAATTACAACTGAACTATAAAATCTCAAACACATATGTTTATATAGATTCCTGACATTTTAGATGTCACCAGATATTTCTGGGTTATTCCATGATATCCAGAACATTCTCGTTCGTGACTACTCCTTTATTCACGTTGAGGGATTTTTCTATGTAGGATAAATCTACGGAAATGTCATAACACTGCTCCCTCGTTTATAGTTATTCGCCTCGAATAACTGGTCTATCAGGGTCTGGTTTAAGCCAACAGGGTGGATCAGTTCCATGATATGGGGCTAATCTCGCTATATGAACTACCTTGGGTTTACTTCTAGCTGAAAACTGGATGCGGTAGATAATATCGTTTTTCTTCAGCAGGACGGTGTACGGGCCATCCCAGCTTCGTTGAAGTTTCGGACAAAGTCCTTTCTTACGTGTGGGATTGTATATCCATACTGGGTCACCTCTGTTGAATTTTGTCCCCGCAGCATGCATATCTAGCCTGGACTTGGCTTTATCACTTTGAAGCTTCAAACTTTTACGGGCAAATTCGTAGACCTTTTCTAATTTTTCTCTTAAATTTTCGATGTACGTCAGGGATGAACGTTCTTCTTCGCAGGGAGGCAATCTTCCGAAAATAAGATCTTGAGGAAGCTTAATTTCTCTACCGGTGATCATCATAGATGGAGAATAACCAGTTACTTTATGTTCAGAACTTCTGTATTCTAACAGGAATAGAGGAATTAAAGTATCCCAATCTTTTTGATTATCAGCAACAAACATAGAAAGATATTGACAAATAGTTCTATTGTGTCTTTCGATCATACCGTCTGATTGTGGATGGAGAGGCGTATTGCTAGTTTTCTTAATACCCAAGATTTTCATTAATTCTTGCCATAATTCTGATTCAAAATTTCGTCCTTGATCAGAATGCAATTCTAAAGGAACTCCATATCTTGATACGACGTGTGTTATAAATGCTTCGGCTACTGTAGTTAAATCGTCTTGGAGGAGATTACTAACTCAGTGAGAGCTTTATTAGTGGACTGTTTAGCATAGGGTGAATTTAAAATAGAATAAAAAAAAATAACATTAAAAAAACCAGACCTTAAAGTAAATTGTAATAAAAATATTTCCTACCTTGTCATTTCTCGTTGCACAAGCTGGAGCAGGCCTGCTATTTTTCGTACTGCTATTGCTGAGTAGTATAAAGTATAAATCACTCGCGAGGACTATATTGAGTTTCTATACACTTTTCGGAATGATTGTAAGTGACTGTTAACCAAGAGAGTTGGTTGGCGAATTGTCTTTTTAAAATGAGGCGAGTAGGCAGGTAATTACATACAAAAAACTTTAAGGTTCTTACTTGAAAATAATGATAAAAATTAATACATACTCACTGAATTAGGTATTGGCCTACTCGTATATACGGGGTGTCCCATAATATTGAAAAGAAAATGAATTAAAATATTCTTTACAAAAACAAGAAAATTAAAAATTGTTATTCCTACTTATGTGGACGAACCACAACCGCCCACCACAATACGCAGTATTGTTACGGCTCAAAAGGCAAAGGACATAATTTTACTATAGAGCGTTTATATATATCACTATTAGTTTTCACTGTGGCCACTCTAACTATACCATCAGATCCAGGATGAACCTCAATTATACGGCCCAAAGGCCATTGTAGCGGGGGAATATTATTTTGGCGGATTACCACTAAGGTACCTAGTTGGACGTTTGGAGACGGAGAATTCCATTTAGCCCTTTGATGAAGAGTTTGGAGGTACTCCTTAGACCACCGTTCCCAAATCTGTTGGTGCAACTTATTTAATAATTGCCAACGATTCAACCGATTGTGCGGAACATCGAGCAACGTTTCTTCGGGCGGAGCACTCAAAGGCTCCATGGTCAAAAAATGTCCTGGAGTTAACGCACTAAGATCGTTTGGGTCTGAACTTAACGGGCATATTGGCCTCGAATTCATGATGGCCTCAATTTGAGAAAAAATAGTATATAACTCTTCAAAAGTTAGTACTTGTTCTCCAATTGTGCGAATTAAATGACCCTTTACCGTCTTAATATTAGATTCCCATAAACCTCCAAAGTGTGGAGAAGAAGGGGGAATGAGATGCCATTGAATAGATTCATGAGAAGCAGCTTGTGATGCCAATCTGTTAAGTTCTGCTCTGGCTCCAACAAAGTTAGTGCCATTGTCACTATAAACATGTTGACATCGGCCTCTACGACTGACAAATCGCTTAAACGCAGCTAAAAACGCGTCAGTGGATAAATCAGATACGAGCTCTAAATGAAGAGCTTTTGTTGAGAAACAAATAAAAAGCGACAAATACGCTTTAAGAGTTTGAGACTTTCGAAGTTTGGAAGCTCTTATAGGAAAAGGGCCCGCAAAATCAACTCCAACATTACTGAAAGGTTTTAGTTGAGATATTCGAGCTAGCGGTAGATTGCCCATTAACGGAACTGGAGACAAAGGATTCACCTTAAAACATTTAACACATTTAGACAGTACTCTACGAATGGCTCGTTTGGAAGATATAATCCAAAAACGCTGAGAAATTAGGTATTGAACAGTTTGAAGCCCGGCGTGTAGATATTGCAGATGAGTAGATTCAATAATCATATCAGTTAATTTACAACTGTTAGGAAGTAATGCCGGAAATTTGCGATCATACGAAATGGGCGCATTAGCTAGGCGACTACCTACACGTAGAATTCCCTTTGCATCGATAAAAGGTGAAAGCTTTCTTAAATTTTTTGGAAGCAGCTGTTTATCTTGGATAAAATTTATTAAAGTATTAAAAAAGATCTGCTGTGTTCGTTTAACAAAAACCAGTAAGGAGTTATGTTGCTCCAATAAACTTAAACAACCTATTTCCAGATTACCATATCGGTTTTTGGTTACATAATGGAAAAAACGAATAATGTAACACAAACATCGAACACACCTATTTAAAGACGAATGACGATCCAATAAAATATCTAAAAAATTATTGGGAATTTCAGCAATCAATGCGACAGTCCGCACTTCCAAATTTACATTAGTAGACTCCTTTGAATTAAGTTCAAAGAACGTTAGCGGATCAGATTGTAAGAAGGTTGGCCCCACCCACCATTTGGAACAGTTAATTAACTCAGAGGGTAAGCAACCCCTTGAACCAATGTCAGCAGGATTTTCTTCAGAAGGAACATAGTGCCAACATGAAGAAGTTACTCGATCCTGCACAAAAGCTACTCTATTGCTCACAAAAGTTTTCCACTGATGAGGGGAAGATTGTAACCAACGTAATGTAACAGCAGAATCAGAATAACAGGATATTTCCTTGATTTCTACTTTATCTTTAATAACAGAAGAAACAAAGGAGACTAGTCGAGCCACTAAAACCGCAGCAGACAATTCTAATCTGGGAATAGTAAGTCCCTTATTAATGGGTGCGACCTTAGATTTGGCTATAACAAAAGAAACAAAAGGTTGGCCTGAAGGTGATAAGCATCGAAAGTACAAGACAGCGCAGTAACCTTTCTCGCTAGCGTCACCAAAACAGTGAACTTCTAAGCGTAAAATATCGTCAATTAATAAACGACGAGGTAAATTTAATTTACTCAAATATGCTACATCATCAATGTATTTTTTCCACAAACGGATAATTTCTTTTGATGGAGCATCATCCCAACCAATCTTTTGAGTCCATATTCTTTGAATAAGGTGTTTAATTAGAAATGTTATTGGAGATAAAAATCCAAGAGGATCAAATATTTTTGCTAAATTGGACAAAAGATGACGTTTTGTACAAGAAGAGTCTAAAACTTGAACTTTAAAAGCAAATGTATCCGAAGAAGCGTCCCATTCCAACCCTAATACTTTAAGTGTTTTGGACGAAATATCATCATTAAATGTAAGAGGTTTTATTGCTAAATCTGATACAGCTAATCCTTTCAATAAATCGGGTACATTACTGGACCATTTTTTCAACTCAAAACCTCCTTTGGCAAGTAAGGCAATAAGTTCGTCTCTTAGTGCTAAGGCATTTTCGAAACTAGGACAGGAAGAAACGATATCATCAACGTAGGTTCCAGTTTTAAGTGCCTCGGCTGCTAGAGGAAACGAATCCCCGTCATCATTAGCCAACTGATGTAGACATCTAATAGCAAGATAAGGAGAACAAGAGAGACCATAAACAACTCTGTTGATACGAAGATCTCGAACAGGTTCAGAATAATTAGAACGCCAAAGTACTCTTTGATAATCTGTTTGAGTAGGATTAATTAAAATTTGCCTATACATTTTAGAAATATCGGCCGTAATTACATAACCATGCAATCGAAAATTAATCAAAATTGTACAGATGTCAGTCTGAAGCTTAGGACCAGTGAATAATTTGTCATTGAGTGAGGGTTGATTTGGAAGATGCCCGGAACCATTAAAAACGACCCTTAATTTACTTGTTAGACTTTCAGGTCTTAAAACACAATGATGCGATAAATAGAAAACATAAGGTGAATCGAAGTTATTCAATGGGACAGGTTCCATGTGACCGAGCTCAACAAATTCCTTCATAAAGGTGCGGTATTGGTCATAAAGTTCAGGAGATTTTTGAAGCCTTCTTTCTAATGAATAAAACCTACTAAGAGCAAGTGATCTAATATTAGGAAAGACAGGATTTTCTTCCTTAAAAGGTAGATCTACTACAAAGCGTCCTGAATGTTCACGCGTATAAGTATTCATAAACATATTTTCCACTTTAGCGTCATCAGGAGCTAAGCAAAAAACTTCAGGGACTGCTTCTAATTCCCAGAATTTCTTTATTTGCTGATCCAAAGAAACCGTATCTTCAACTTGGCAAAATAAAGAAGTAAGAGTAGGTGCCTTTGAAATATTTACTTTTCCCATAAGCACATAGCCAAATATAGTATTAATTGCATCAGGTTCATCTTGATTGCCGTAAATACGTCCATCCAAAAGAATTGTAGAGAATACATCAGCTCCTAAAAGAATGTCTATGGATCCTCTACGAAAGAAGTTATCATCTGCTAACTTTAAATTAGCAATATGGGGCCAAGTATTAACTTCTAAATTACATAAAGGCTGATCCTCACATATTTTTGTCAAGACTAACGCATCGGTTGTCAAAATAGGAGAAGATTTACGTACTGGTTTAAAAGAAATGGTAACCCCACCTAAATTAGTGTTCGACTGCATAGAACCTAATCCTTGGATGTTAGCTGAAGTTTTCATGGGACGTAAACCTAAACGCCTAAGGGTCTTTTGACAGATGAAGGACGTCATGCTTCCCGAATCTAACAGACACCTAACAGGTTGGTAGTTACCGTGACAATCAAGCACCTCAATACATGCAGTGGAAAGCAAAGTACTTTTATCAGCGGAAGAAAAACACACAGAAACGGATGATCCAGTCGTTGAATTTAAAGTGGATGCCGCCGAATCTTGAACATTCTCTTCTTTCTTAGAAGAGGAGAAGCAAAGTAGTGTATGATGTTTTTTATGGCACGAGTGACAAGTCCATGTAGATTTGCATAGGCTAGAACGATGTGATCCAAGACAGTTAATACACATCTTGTTCTTTTTTATTAATTGAAATCGATCTACAGGAGATTTTGCCAAAAAAACGGAGCATTTATAAATGGCATGGGTATCATTAGTTTTACAGATAGAACATTTTGGTTCAGGTTCTGTTTGAGCAAGCAATGATGTAGATTTGGAAGAATTAGGTTTTTTAGAAAAGTTAGATTTTGGTTTAGTGTGAAAATCAATATTATCTAAAGCGAGACAACTTTGATTTAAAAAATCAATCAGTTTTTTATAGCTTGGGATGGTTGAATTATTATGAAAAAGCTCAAAACGTGTTACTAAAGAAACAGTTAATCGTTTTAAAATCATTTGAACAAGTATAAAATCCCAATGTACTGTGGGTAGTCCTAGCTTATTTAGAGATGCCACATTTTTCGAAAATGTATCTAACAGCTTGCGTAGTTCTTTTGGATCTTCTGAAGTCAGTTGTGGTGAAATTTCAAGGTTATTCCATAAATTGGCAGCGATTACCCTAACATTATTAAACCTTTCACAAAGCAGATCATAGGCAATTGGATAATTGTTTGCTGTGATGTCAATATGATCCACAGCATCGCGCGCTGCACCCTTTAAACACGATAGTAACAAATTAAATTTGTCAATTGGTTGTAAGTAAGTAAGAGTATGAACGCGAGCATCAAACTGATCTATAAAACTTCTAAATTCAGTTATTTTTCCACTGAAAGATGGCAATTCCGGTTTCGGTAAATTAAAATAATTTATAGGTAAAGGATTTTGAGACTGTGAAGTTGATGTAGTTTGCTGACTTGATGTTGAAGATTTTCTAAAGGCTTGCACGTATGTTAATTTAATTTTATAATATAATTTGTCAAAATTACTACGGCAATCATCTTCGACTTTAAATAGCGCGTCCTCATTATCTTGCTCAGAAACTAACATAATTATTTTATTATGAAGATCATAAAAATTGTCACGAATTTTTTCCAATCCTTCATACATAACTTCCAAAACCGGGTAAAAATTCTTATCGTCAGCAGCTACCTTTAAAGCAACAGCATGAATTTCAGTCATTTGTTGCACTTCAACTTGTCTTAAAGATTGATATTTTTTAATTTTATCTGCCATTTTGTAAATTTAAATGTAGAATTAATAAATTTAGAAAAATATGAAATTAGCGTTAGGAAATAAAATAGGTTCACCACACGAAAATTAATAAAATACAACCGAACTTTGTGCTAATAAAATAGAAAACTATGTCCTCTGCTATTTGAATATTTATAGACAAAAAATAATTATAAAACATAAACCCTTTAAATAAAAATTACTGTGTAAAATAAACACACAGTTTCATCTATAATAGAGTCAACCTGTATAATAATTATTATAACAAAATTTGTCTATTGGCCGACGTTGACAATTTAATAATAATTACTTTTACATTAATGTGTTCCTTTTTTACTTAAAAAACAACATTAACTGAGGTAAAGGTACCACTAACGATCGGCACAAACAAAAAACCAATGTACTAATTGATACGTGATTTTAATTTTGTAAAGAATATTTTATCGCCTTATGTTAAAGAATAACAAAAAATAAAGTCAAAGGAAATGCGGTTAAATAACCTGAATTTGATTCTGATCTTTGTAAATTAGCAAAGTATGACAATAAAATCAAACAATTCAGGTTTAAAAGAAACTTTCCCCGACTATATTACCCTCTTAGAAAAATGAAAAATGCAAGAAAAAAATATAGAAAATGGATCTATCAGGCTCGTAACGGATCAATAAATCGTCTTGGAGGAGATTACTAACTCAGTGAGAGCTTTATTAGTGGACTGTTTAGCATAGGGTGAATTTAAAATAGAATAAAAAAAAATAACAGTAAAAAAACCAGACCTTAAAGTAAATTGTAATAAAAATATTTCCTACCTTGTCATTTCTCGTTGCACAAGCTGGAGCAGGCCTGCTATTTTTCGTACTGCTATTGCTGAGTAGTATAAAGTATAAATCACTCGCGAGGACTATATTGAGTTTCTATACACTTTTCGGAATGATTGTAAGTGACTGTTAACCAAGAGAGTTGGTTGGCGAATTGTCTTTTTAAAATGAGGCGAGTAGGCAGGTAATTACATACAAAAAACTTTAAGGTTCTTACTTGAAAATAATGATAAAAATTAATACATACTCACTGAATTAGGTATTGGCCTACTCGTATATACGGGGTGTCCCATAATATTGAAAAGAAAATGAATTAAAATATTCTTTACAAAAACAAGAAAATTAAAAATTGTTATTCCTACTTATGTGGACGAACCAGTAGTCGTTTCTTGATTAGGAAGGGGTGCAATTGCAGGCCATTTTGAAAAATAATCCACTGCAACCATTAAGTACTTGTTACCTCTCTCTGTCGTTAGAAGTGGACCAAGAATATCAACTGCAAGTCATTCAAAAGGCTCTCCGGAAAGATATTGTGCCATTTTACTACGACTTCTTGTTCTAGGGCCTCTTATACCGTTACATAAATCGCATTTCTTACACCAATCTTCTACATCTCGGCGACAATTTATCCAATTAACCTGTTTCAAACTCTGGCCAGTGTCCTTTTTACTCCAAAATGTCCTCCAGACAGGCTGCTATGAAGTTCTTGCAACACACTTTTAATGTGTGATTTTGGTAGTACCACTTGTTGAACTATACGTACCCCATCGGGACTTTCCCACTTCCAATATAACGGGCCATTCGAAAGATATAGAGATTTTTATTGAGCCCAGTACGCCTTTATAGTTCCACTGTATTTGGATATTTCCTGCCAAATAGGTGTTACTCCATTTTTAACTCATTCTCGTAAGACTCTTAAGTCATTATCTTTCTTTTGACTCTTCTTAATTTTTTCCAGAGAAGTCTGATCATTATCTTCTTCCTGTTCAACCGTGGTCATGCAGAGACTTATAGTCTAGGCGCCCGAGGGGTCACCGTATCATATTCAATTCTGATGGAAAAACTCAACGGTTTCTTATGGATTTTTGGCTGATGATTACGAATTTCGAGGGAGGATTTCGATCCGAGTGGTCAAAAAATTGTTATAAACAATTTAATTGTTTATAAATTGTTTATAAGGCTCTGGCTCACAAACTAAAAGAGATAAAAAAAATGTTTCAAATAAAATTTGTTCCTTAATAAAAAAAGAAGAAAAAACCGTTTACTAAACTTAAATGTAGCAATTAGAACTCAAGATATTGTAAAATTAGTGCACAATGCAAATTGCAAATTGCAAAATAAGTATTTTTCGAAGCTTAATCGATCGTAACTCGGCTTCTACGCATGCAAATAAGTCTTAGAAGGTGTCGTGGTAAAGCTTAATGAACAGGTTTCTAAACAAAGTTTGTTAAATTACTTGATCTTTATTTGTTTTAAAGTTATACCAGTTTGAATTTACAATTTTCTTAAAAATATTGTACATTCATTTGTTTATAAGGGTTTCAAGCAAATTTGAGCTATAAACATTTATACTTTAATGAACAATAATGATAGAAAAAATCAAAGGGAACAATTTGAGGTTATGAAAATGCTCATAAGTTTATTTTTGGCCAAGATGTCGATATTATAATGGCGCGCGCTATGAGGCGCAAGATCGGCTCACCGCGTAAAGGTTCACGCGCTAACTTCTCGATGCAAATTATAATTTCTATGTATACATACGTTATCTTAATTTTTCATTTTTGAAGATCCTAATAAAATTTTATCATATAGTTCTTATAATTAAATCATCATACTGTACCTCTTATCACCTTTCATTCTATTTACATTGTCTTCTATTTTTTGCACTAAATGAGAAAAAATATTAAAAACTAATATTTCAGAATTATAACTAAAAAGTAATTTGATAATATTTATTAATACTATTTTTACAAACATTTTTTTTTCGTGCATCTGCAAATCTGCATAGAGATATACAGGGAATATCAGCTTTTTTACATCTGCATAAGGTCTTAGCGAAATTTTAACAGTTTCATGGTGGTACAAGTCTGTTCTTGTAGGCAGTAAAACTAAAACTTTTTGAGGCTTCAGAGTCTAATTATCTATATGATATCCATATAAATTGGATCTAGTTCTTTTGCAGCATCACCAAGGCCCGTCAATTGTGTGTATTCCGCCACATCATAAATGCTCGTTTTATATGCAATGATGATGCTGCAAAAGAACTCGATCATTTTTATATGGATATCACATATTGGCTCATTTTCATGCGTAGAAGCCGAGTTACGATTGATAAATCGTCGAAGAATACATACTTACTTGATTGTCAGCCAATCTTGCGCCTCATAGCGCGCCATTAAAATATCGACATCTTAGCCAAAAATAAACTTACGAACATTTTCGTAAGCTCAAATTGTTCCTTTTGAGTTGTTTTATCATTATTGTTAATTAAAGTATAAATGTTTATAGCTCAAGTTTGCTTGAAACCTTTATAAACAAATTAATGGGTAACGGGTATAACTTTAAAACAAATGAAGATCAAATAATTTAATAAACTCTTTTTGGAAGCCTCTTAATTAAGCTTTAAAAGGACACCTTATAAGGCTCATTTGCATACGTAGAAGCCGAGTTACGATCGGTAAAGCTTCGAAAAAATACTTATTTTGCAATTTGCAATTTGCATTGTGCACTAATTTTACAATATCTTGAGTTCTAATTGTCGGATTTAAGTTTAGTTGGGTTTGTACGGTTTAGTACGGTTGTTCTCTCGTTTTTTATTAGGGAACAAATTTTACTTGAAACATTTTTTTATCTCTTTTAGTTTATGAGCCAGAGCCTTATAAATAATTTATAAACAATTAAATTGTTTACAACAATTTTTTGACCTCTCGGATCGAAATACCCCCTCGAAATTCGTAATCAGCAGCCCAAAATCCATAAGAAACCGTTGAGTTTGTCCATCAGAATTGAAAATGACACGGTGACCTCTATTTGGCGCCTAGACTATTACTTCTTCGGTGACACTCTCCTTTTCTTCAAGTCTTTTACAGTACTGGCATTGTCGTTCTAAACAGGGTCGCCTAGAAAGAATATCAGCATTGCTATGGAGGCGCCCTTTTCGATGTACTATGTCGAAGTTATACTGTTGGAGTCTCTCTATCCATCGAGCCACTTGTCCTTCTGGCTTTTTAAAATTCATTAGCCACTGCAAAGCGCTATGGTTAGTTCTGATTGTAAACTTTCTGTTATAAAGAAAGGTATGAAAATGTTTTAGGGCTTTTATGATAGCTAGAAGTTCTTTTCTGGTAACACAATAATTCTTTTCAGCCTTTCCTATTGTTTTACTAAAATATGCAATAACTTTTTCTTTTCCTTCCTCTTCTTGCCTACGCCTCTCCTATTTTTCTTCCTCTTCTTGTCTACGCCTCTTCTATTTTTCTTCCTCTTCTTTTTTTCTTCCTCTTCTTGTCTACGCCTTTCCTCTTTCTCCTCCCTGCGCTTCCCCTTTTCCTCTTCCATTTTCAAAAACCGTGCTGGTGGTCCGGACGTATCCATTTCTTTTTCTAATTTAGAGGATCTTGTATTTACCATAAACAATTATTCTCAAAATCTTCTTTAATATCTCTTGAATCCCACCGCTGTCGCCAATGTTACAACTTCTTTCAAATACTTTTATTCAACTCAACAGAAATTACAATACTTTAACAAACTGATAACTGCAAACTTCAAAATCTGAATTACAACTGAACTATAAAATGTCAAACACATATGTTTATATAGATTCCTGACGTTCTAGACATTTCTGGGTTATTCCATGATATCCAGAACATTCTAGTACGTGACTACTTCTTCTTTCACGTCAATGGAACTTTTTCTATGTAGGATCAATCTACGGAAATGTCATAACAATATTAAGACAATGGTTTTAATGTAATTAATTAAATAATAAAGCTCTTAGAGCAGATGGATATTTTTAACCGAGTACTTAATAAATGATCAAATTGTTGTTTAATTCACTAACGGCCAAATGATGAAGGATGATTTATATTAGAACGAGGTGTGTACAAAACGGCTGTCTTGTGGGACACGTTGAAGGGTCATAATTAGGATTAGGTTTGTTAACTTAGAGTTAGGGTTAAAATAGTTCCAATTATTGATGAAATACTGTGCGTAGTGCATTTAAAATAATTTTGTTTTCAAACTAACGTAATGTATTATGAACATGATGTAATTTATTACATGACGTAATTTATTAAACGACGTATTTTATAAAGTTATCGTTATGAGAATGCTTGCATTGTCGGATCGTTTTTTTTTAATGAGTATTTATAATTTAATCAAACAAAATTTATAGTTCAGTTGACTACAGCCTCAAATATACACGGTAAATGTTCCTCGAGATTAAAACAAATTTTAGTTGAAACATAAAATAAAATGTTTAGTGATCTATAAATAAGACGCTGTAAAATGTAAATTTGGGATACGTTGAGTTGCCCTTAGTTAGATATTTTAGCGTGTATTTTAGCTACCAAAACAAATTATCATTCTCAATGAAATTATAATAATAGGCCTGGATCCCGCGTACCAAAAAAGTTTATTAATAGCAAGCTGAAAATTTGTTAATAGCTTAACGGTGGCTATTCGAACAAACTTTGATGTACGGGAACACTGGAACAGGGGAAGTTTTAATTGTGGAATAGATTACAGGTTTCCAACGTCAAACTCCGAAAACGTCCCATGTATTTTGTCTGGCAGAACTTCCAATTTATTTGTAACCCTTTCATTAAACTCTCATGCAAAAATCAGACTGCTATTTTTATCACCAACATAATTCCTGTCATTTGACATGCTCTACGTGTCGGACTTATTAAAATGCCCAACATATTTGTCGGACAAACATTTTTTCACATAATATACAGTGCGCTGAAATAAGTGTAACCCCCCCCTTATTAACTTATTTATTTTTAGCACGTAAGCAAAACGTTCGGATAGGTCGATTTTTAAAATAATCATAGTATATTATAGCATCCATATTTCAGGTGACAGGGCAAAACTTTGATTTTTTTAAATGGGAAAGTTCATCATGTGACACCTCATTTAAAAGCTTTGGCAACATATGAATCTGCCATCCATGGGTGCATGTGAACATACGTAAAAATTTATATACAGTGCTAGTCAAAAGTCCGTACCCCCCCTCGTATCTTTTGAACGGTTATTCCTATAATAGTGAAATTTGGAGGGAGGAAATAAACGGACGTAAGCTTCTTAACTAGTCATGACAGGTGACGTAATAGTGACAGATGACGTTACAGAGCCACTGTGACCGATAATTTTAAATGGGACTTTATGGCAAGTGATACCTCGTTTGAAAGGTATTGAAAATACCTATTCAGTCATACTAATTTTGTTTGAGTTTAAGCTAATTTTGATGAATAAATGAAATAAATATAGAATTGTAGTTTCGCATTTAATTAATAAAAATTCAAAATTCCGCCTATGATTACTTGTCAAACAGGTTGACGTTGACGTAAAAACTACTAGAAAATTAAAAAACGTCAACTTTTTTGACAAAAAATCCATAGGCGGACATTTGAATTTTTATTAATTAAATTCGAAACTACAATATTATATTTATTTAATTTCTTCACCAAAATCAAAATCAACCTAAACCCAAAAAAATTAGTATGACTGACTAGGTATTTTAAATACCTTTCAAACGAGGTATCACTTGCCATAAGGTCCTATTTAAAATTATCGGTCACAGTGGCTCTGTAACGTCATCTGTCACTATTACGTCACCTGTCATAACTAGTTAAGAAGCTTAAGTCCGTTTATTTACTCCCTCCAAATTTCACTATTATAGGTATAATCGTTCAAAAGATACGAGGGGGGTACGGACTTTTGACTAGCACTGTAGATATATATATATATATATATATATATATATATATATATATATATATATATATATATATATATATATTGTAACAAAATAATTATTGACCTACCCTCGTATACCAGCTCCCGTCTCCGGACAGACAGAACACTATCGATGTTTCGAGATACGCCGATGCAGCGACGATGACGTGCAAGCGGTCACATGGACATAGCTGGAGATATATAGATATTTCTGGAATATCTGTATCGCATATATAAATAGGACATATTTGTAAATAGAGTTAGTCTTAAGCTAAAGTTTGTAAAGTAAACTTGTATAAATAAATAATAAAGACGTATATAAATTACGAACCGCTAGTTTTATTGTAATTAGAAGTAATTACACTAATAACCGCTACAGTTGGTGTTAACGGTGTGGAGTGTAAATAAATGAAAAGTGAAAAAAAAAGACTTTTGAACTTTATTCGTCGGGAATAATCGGAGTGCGTTAATTGTTCGGTATTCGGAAAGACTTTTGAACTTTATTCGTCGGGAATAATTGAAGTGCGTTGATTGTTCGGTATTCGGAAAGACTTAGACATTTTGAAAAGTACGTGTGTGCCGACCAAAGATGTTGCTACAAGAACTGACCATAAAACAGCTCCGTGAACAATTAGAAGAGTACGAATTAGACAGCAGTGGGTGCAAGATAGTCCTACAAGCACGACTCAAGGATGTCCTCACGAAGAACGGAGATGACCCAGAGACGTTCCACTTCCAGTCAGCAGAACAAGTAATCTTATCGAAATTAAAAACTGTTTCTGAAACGATCGATGAAACTTCTAGACAGAACAACGAGAAACTTGAAGAAGTTAGTAGACAGAACAACGAGAAATTTGAAAGTGTTTCTCAAAAGATCGATGAAACTTCTAGAAAAAGCGACGATAAATTCGAAAATGTTGCTAAAAGATTTGACGAGACTTCTCAAGTAATTAAAGAAGTTTGTAGACAGAGCAACGAGAAATTTGAAAGTGTTTCTCAAGTAATTAAAGACGTTTGTAGACAGAACGACGAGAAATTTGAAGAGGTTTCTAGAACATTCGATAAGATACATAAAAGCGTAGACGACAGTAAAGAAATGTTAGAAGATAAGATCAAACAACTAGAGACTATGGTAACCAATACGAAAGTGCTACCTTCAGTTAATGCAGTAGTTTTGGCCGTAGAAGAGAAGATCAAAGAATTAGAGAGCATGATAACCGATACAAAAGTGCAACCGTCAGTTCATGCAGTAGCTTTAGATCCTGTAGTGAAAGATGAACTACCGAGAGAAGAAATGTCGCATAATATGAGATTCAAATTACCACCATTTGATGGAAAGTCCTCTTGGTCCATATATCTTAGACAGTTTGAAGCTATTGCGACCGCCAATCATTGGACCGAACAAGAAAAGGCTGTTTCCTTGACTGCTGCTTTACGAGGTGATGCTGCAGATATATTAAGGTCAATTCCCAAGGGTCAAGAAAATTGTTACCAGACCTTGTTCACTCGTCTAGAAAAACGCTATGGAGATGCCCATCTACAACAAGTATACAAAGCACAACTGCGAAGTAGAAGTCAACGAGCAAGTGAGAATCTGCAAGAATTTGAAGCAGATGTGGCTCGTGTGGTGCGGTTGGCTTATCCAGAGGTGCCAGACAGCGTTTTAGAAGAAATTGCAGTAGATACCTTCGTCAATGGGCTGAAAGATAATGAACTACAGAAAGCTTTACGACTAGCAAGACCGAAAGTTTTAGATGAAGCACTTGCTATTGCATTGGAACACGAAACGGCTAGTCAAACTTCACGAGGCCATAGAGTAAGAACCATTGAAGAAAGTGACGAACACAACGATGAACGTCTGGAGGAAATGATACGGAGAGTATTAAGTAATCAGATGCCAAAGAGACGCGAGCCTAGATGTTGGAATTGTGGAGACGTAGGCCACATTCGTCGTAATTGTAAGAAGATCGTACAGCCGTCGGAAAACTAGAGCGGGTCGACACCAAGGGGCAACTGCCGACCTCGAGAACTAGAGCCCCCATAGTAACTGTCAACCTTACGTCCTCCGGTGGAATCCACAACTTATACATCGAAGGTCGTATCAGTAATAGATGTAGATCATTTTTGGTGGATACAGGTGCAACGAGAACTATCGCACGTCCAGATGTAGTACGAGACCATAATAAATTATCACCTGCAACAGTAAAGCTTAGAACAGCGACTGGTGAGCTAATTAATACATATGGCGAGGCTAATATGTCAGTATCCATTGGCCAGACCACAGTTGAACATCAAGTATTAATTGCCGAGATCTCCGACGAGTTCATATTGGGGATGGACGTACTACGAAAAGTGGGGGCAATATTGGATGTTCAAAATGGAGTTCTCAGGATCAACGGTGAAGAGTTGCCCTTTCACGACGACAAAGAAGATGTCATCCGCTTACTAACTACATGCGACGTAACCATACCCGGTAATAGTGAGAAAATTCTGATGACCATGCTTGATGGACACTGCCGAGAGGGAAGTTTAAGGATGGTCGAAGATGTAGAAAATGTCGAGTTCCTAACGGCGAAAACTTTGGTAAAAGTTCGAGATGTCATCCCTGTAAGAGTTATGAATTTAAGGGAAACTGCTATTAAGTTAAGTAGAGGAGCTTTGATCGGACAGTGTGTTCCCGTGGCTTCAATTTGCTCTATGAATACCAATGAGAAATCATCAAAGTCAAAGTATCCAAAAGACCTTGTCGAGATGATCATTGAAAGATGCCAAGACCTTGACTATGAACGAACGGAAAAAGTAAGGTCTATGCTGATAGAGTATCAAGATGTTTTTGCTATTGATAAGAAGGATAAGGGCAAAACAAGCATAGTAACGCATAAAATAAATACCGGAGACGCTCAGCCAATCAGACAACGGCCTAGACGACTTCCATTTGCGAAAAGAGATGAAGCCGAAGAGATTATCAAGGATATGGACAAACAAGGGGTAATTGAACCATCGAACAGTCCATGGACGTCACCAGTAGTTCTGGTAAAGAAGAAAGATGGTTCAACGCGTTTTTGTATCGACTACCGCCAGCTCAATGCGGTAACAAAAAAAGATAGTTATCCTTTGCCCAGAATAGACGATACATTGGATACTCTCTCCGGTTCTCGTTGGTTTTCCACACTCGATTTAAAAAGTGGATATTGGCAAGTAGACATGGAGCCAGCCGATCGGGAGAAAACCGCATTTTCGATAGGATCAGGGCTTTGGCAGTTTACGGCTATGCCGTTTGGTTTATGTAATGCCCCTGCCACATTTGAAAGATTAATGGAGGCAGTTTTAAGAGGTCTAACATGGAAAACATGCCTGGTTTACTTGGATGATGTAATTGTGGTTGGAAGGTCCTTTGATGAACATGCCAAGAATCTAATAGAAGTCTTTCAACGATTGAGGGCAGCGAACTTGAAATTAAGTCCGAAGAAATGTCACATGTTTCGACGAGAAGTTAAGTATTTGGGACATATTGTATCGAGTAATGGTGTAACAGCTGATCCCGAAAAGATTGAAGCAATTAAAGATTGGCCAGTACCAAAAGATAAACATGAAATTAGAAGTTTCCTTGGCCTATGTACATATTACCGACGATTTGTCAAAGGATTTGCCAATATCTCCAAGCCCCTAACAAAGTTGACGGAGGAGGGCAAAGAATATACATGGAGTGAAGAGTGCCAAAAAGCTTTCGAACAACTACAAATGGCTCTGATCAGTGCACCGATATTAAGCTACCCGGGACAGGCAGGAAAATTTGTTTTGGATACCGATGCTAGCAACAGTGCTATAGGAGCTGTTCTCTCCCAAATCCAGGACGGACAGGAAAAAGTCATCGCTTATTTCAGCAAAGTCCTGTCGAAACCGGAAAGAAACTATTGCGTTACCAGAAGAGAACTGCTGGGTGTAGTGAAGGCTTGCGAACATTTCCATAAATACTTGTATGACAGAAAGTTCCTTCTTCGCACCGATCACGCTGCTCTAAAATGGCTCATACAATTCCGTAATCCAGAGGGCCAGATGGCAAGATGGTTAGAACGATTACAAGAATATGATTACGAGATAGAACACAGGGCCGGAAGAGTTCACTCAAATGCTGATGCCCTTTCGAGACGACCATGCAGTGCGAATTGTAATCACTGTGCCAAATTAGAGGAACGATTTTGCCCCGTGAGACGAACCACCGTAATTAATGAGCAATGGCAGCCCCAACAGTTACAAGAAGCCCAAGAAGACGATCCATGTATAAAAAGAGTATTGGATTGGATGCGTCGAGGTGAGAGACCTAGTTGGCAAAACATTAGTGCATGTAGTCCGGAAGTCAAGGCCTACTGGAGCCAATGGAATTGCCTGATACTAAAAGATGATCTTCTGTACAGAACCTTTGAGAACGATGATGGTACAGAATCTAAGCTTCAGTTGATTGTACCTAAAAGTAAAGTGTCAGAAGTATTGCGTCAGTTGCATGACGGTACATCAGGTGGACACTTTGGTATTACGAAGACTCTGCAAAAGGTTCGAGAACGGTTCTATTGGGTGAACTGTAAAGATGATGTAAGAAGATGGTGCCGAAAATGTGAACTGTGTGCATCCGGTAATGGTCCGGTTGGTAAAAAGAGAGCACCCATGAGACAGTACAATGTTGGAAGTCCTATGGAAAGAGTAGCTATCGACATTGCAGGTCCATTTCCAGAAACCGATGCTGGAAATAAATACATCCTGGTAGCCATGGATTATTTTACAAAATGGACTGAGGCCTATGCATTACCAAATCAAGAAGCTGCTACCGTTGCAGAGGTACTTGTTAAAGAATTCTTTAGCCGATTTGGTGTTCCCTTGGAGATCCACTCCGACCAAGGGCGAAACTTTGAGTCAGCTCTTTTCCAAAACGTTTGTAAATTGATTGGTGCCAATAAGACCAGAACAACACCCCTGCATCCTCAATCAGATGGGATGGTCGAGAGGATGAACCGAACGATGGGTAAACACTTGTCCAAAGTTGTATCTGAACATCAGCGAGATTGGGACCAACACATTCATTTATTCCTGATGGCCTACCGCTCGGCCGTAAATGAAACTACAGGTCAAACACCAACCTGCCTGATGTTGGGTCGTGAAGTTCGTTTGCCCTGCGACCTAGAGTTTGGCTGCGGACCTTCCGAGGAACATGTTGCAGGCGAAGACTACGTTGACCGCCTGAAATTACGAATGAACAACATTCATGAACTTGCCCGACAACACATTCAGATAGCCAGTGACAGAATGAAAGATCAATATGATTCTCGATGCAAGAATGAAAGCTTCGAAGTAGGTGATCTTGTCTGGCTTTATAATCCGCAACGTCGTCGAGGCTTGTGTCCTAAACTGCAAAGACAATGGGAAGGTCCGTATGAAGTTAAGAAGAAAATAAATGACGTAATATATAGAATTAAGAAGTTGCCAAACGGTAAACCAAAAGTTATTCACATAAATCGTCTTGCACCATATGCTGGCTCAAATGAAACAGAAGAAGCACGAGTCCTCCAACAGGAGATGAAAGATGTCGCACAGCCAAGTTTTAATCAATTTATGTCAAATTACGCAGAAAGAAAGAGTGCTAGATTCGGCGTGACCAAAGAAGTTCAGCAAGATCTGTTTGGTGTTCCAGAAAACGTCTCTCTAGCCCACTGTGTTGCACAAGACCTCGAGATGACTAAAGGAATCTCGTCCGTATTTAATAGAAAGTTCGGCCGCCTGGACGAGTTAAGGAATCAACAACCTAAAATTGGAAGAGTATTGCGATTGGAAGATGGTCCTCGATCTTTGCTGTATATAGTGACCAGGAAGTCTTATACGGACACGCCAAGCTACGAGAACATATGGCGTGCTCTAACTAATTTGAAGAAAATGGTCTGTAATTATGACATCAAAGATTTGGCTTTACCAAAAATTGGCCATGCAGTAGAAAATCTGGATTGGAAGATTGTGAGAAGCATGCTGGAAGTGATCTTCAGAGAAACTGGCGTACGGATTACTGTATGTTGCATGAACCCGAAGATGTCATACCCTTCAAAGACAGTAGACTGTTACTTCTTTTCTAGGGGTGTATGCAGAGCCGGAGAATCCTGTAGATTCCGCCATCCTGGGCCATCTAGAGTTGCTGATCGGGACGCTCAGATCTTAAGAGGGGAGCAGTGTAACAAAATAATTATTGACCTACCCTCGTATACCAGCTCCCGTCTCCGGACAGACAGAACACTATCGATGTTTCGAGATACGCCGATGCAGCGACGATGACGTGCAAGCGGTCACATGGACATAGCTGGAGATATATAGATATTTCTGGAATATCTGTATCGCATATATAAATAGGACATATTTGTAAATAGAGTTAGTCTTAAGCTAAAGTTTGTAAAGTAAACTTGTATAAATAAATAATAAAGACGTATATAAATTACGAACCGCTAGTTTTATTGTAATTAGAAGTAATTACACTAATAACCGCTACAATATATATATATATATATATATATATATATATTTATATATATATATATATATATATATATATATATATATTTATATATATATATAAATATATTTTATATATATATATATATATATATATAAAAACATAAGAT
The DNA here is from genome assembly GCF_917563875.1 of Diabrotica virgifera virgifera. NCBI lineage: Eukaryota > Metazoa > Arthropoda > Insecta > Coleoptera > Chrysomelidae > Diabrotica > Diabrotica virgifera. Next base: position 167,436,639 of record NC_065450.1, read on the forward strand.
GTAGATCTTTGAAACACACTCAGTGAACCAAAGATCCAAGGTTATTGGTTTAACGACCACTCGTACGAAATCAAATAGATGAAATAGAGAATGTGGAAAAATCCCCTTACGAACAATTCACACATCCACCATTTCGGGCTGGGAAAAATTTTTTTTCGAATAGAATCAAAGATCCAAACACCAGCTCTTAGAAATGTGTTTCACCCTCTTCAACCTCTCTGGGCTCGTCGGTAAAGACAAGAGGTTGAATATCTTTAGACACATTCTAATCAAAAAACAACATTCGAGACCTAGACATAGAAGGTGCGTAAGTCTAAGGCAAATCCGACAATGACAGTCTCAAGTTTTAATTCCCTAATTACTTAAAGTAAGTAAAATATATGTTTAAAAACATAAGATGTAGATCTTTGAAACACACTCAGTGAACCAAAGATCCAAGGTTATTGGTTTAACGACCACTCGTACGAAATCAAATAGATGAAATAGAGAATATGGAAAAATCCCCTTACGAACAATTCACACATCCACCATTTCGGGCTAGGAAAAATTTTTTTCGAATAGAATCAAAGATCCAAACACCAGCTCTTAGAAATGTGTTTCATTTTTTTTTTTTTGGATTTTTCCACATTCTCTATTTCATCTATATATATATATATATATATATATATATATATATATATATATATATATATATATATATATATATATATATATATATATATATATATATATATATATATATATATTGTTGTGATCTGCTTCTTATTTATTTTATATTGATTATTATTTATTTAATTAATCATTTAATTGTCGCAAATCATATATCAAAATTGAATAAAAAATCTCAGGGTGCCTTTCAATATATAAAAAAAAAACCAAATTATCTTACGTTATATTTATCTTCTCTCGTGGGTTCAGTATCTCTGAATTGATCCTAATCGGGATAAAATAGGGAAAAGAAATAAAGCAAACTATTAAAATAAAAATACAGAATTGTCTTTTATTTATCAAATTAATACTCTGAAAACTATCGAATCTAAAAAACCTGTGGACACAGATGTCCGAATGAAATTTATACCACTTAAAATTATTATCTTTACAAAAAAACAATTTATCGGTTTGTTCCCGATGACTTTGGTAAAACAAATTAAACCAAACAAATTTATGTCTTCGCAAGGTTACCTATATTTACTATTTATATTTTGAAATATTGGAACTTTAATTCATATGCTTTTTACTCAAAAATTTATTTCCCGAACATAAAAATCTCTTTCACATAAATTGACTGACCTTTTGCTTCCCTCACTCGGATGTCTTCTCGTGACCCCAAACAGCTCTCCCTCGTTGATTATGTTAAAGGCTACTCATCAAAGCCTCTCTCCCTTGTCCAGCTTCAAAACTGTCAGCATACCAGCACTAATTCTCCAACAAACCGTGTTTCTTTGACACGTTCTCGATTCAAACAAAACTCCAAAAATTCTCTGCTCTCCTTCTCACAATACTACAGAATCAAAGAGGTATTTCGTCTCGATTTGATCTGTCGCTCGTTCCACTTTTCAACACTATTCTCCACTATCAACCAGCCACTGATATATGCTAACTATCTACTCCACTTAACACGTCGAAAACCGCTTCTTCTCGCTGCCAACAACATAACGAATAATTTTTCAACCTCTCTCAATCATTCAATCCATCTTTTCCCCTTCCACATTCCAAGAATCAAAACATTGACTTTTCCATTTGACAAACAACAGTCACCCTCAAATTTGTTCCGACAAACCTAATTACTTTCGGAGAAACTCTCCCACATATACTCGTATTGAAATGAAGATATTAAAATTCCAACTTTCTTTTCAATTATCAATTTCGAGAAATATTGATAATTACCTATACAGTAAACAATTTTTTCCATTTTAAATCTAAATACACAGTTCTTTTCACTTTAATTATTCACAAAAGTCTTTAATGGTTCCGCGGAAAGCTCGTTAAAAGAGAAATCTATTTACATCCTAACTAAATTCTAATAAATTTTAAAACAGCTCAATATACAGGGTGTATCAAATTTATGTGCCCGCGTTATTAAAAAAATTTAATTTAATTTTTATTTTGCTTTTGATTGATAAAATGCAAACACAATAACATCCCCGCCTTGTTTTGAGATAAAATCAGTATTATTAAGTGCAACAAAAAAAATTTGATTTTCTCTCGACAACAACACTTTTCTCTTGTTATCATATTATCCTAACCTAATTCTCTTATCCTACCTTAAATTTTATGCATTTGTCTTTATTCGTGGTATTTGTACACATCATGGATATTGTAAACTCCTCGTATCTTTTCTGAATCCACATGCCTCAGGACATAACTGTTTATTCCATTTTCATTGTGCACGATGTATGGAACCTCGAAAATAGGCATTAGTTTTGCGCAAACGTCCCCAGTGAGATTTGATACTCGTAATGCCCTTACCAGCACCTTTTCTCCCTTCTGAAAAGTCACTGGGCGTCGTCTCCTATTATGATTTTGTCTTTGGAGATATTTTTCATTACTGCGCTGCAGCCTCCTTTGCACAATTTCCAAGACTTGTTGGTATTCCCTCTGCTCAGGTTCTTCCCATGGCCGTAATGGCATAACACCCTTCATGATATATTCCGGAGTCTCTTTTGTCACCGTACTTGGAGTCGTGTTTAAGTAGTTTTCTATTTCTGCCACTTTCCTGTCCCATCGTCTATGTTGTCCATTTGCAGCAATGCGAAGGAATTTTGTAGTCTCCTGTATAAAACGCTCTGAAGGGTTACTTTGAGGATGTCGGATACTGACGAAATTTGTCCGTATTCCCCTGTCTTGAAGCTGTCCCTTGAAACGCTCACTCCGGAAATACGTCGCATTTTCTAACAGAATTCTTCTTGGTGTTCCTACGGTGGCTATAAAATTGTCAATCTTTCTCATTATTAAGGGAAAATGAAAATGTAGTATGTCAAAGTGTGTAAATAATTTTATTTCCTTAGCTGAGCGCTTTCGACATAAACGTCATCATCGGAGCTAATGCTAAAATAAAAAAAAAGATCTTGTAAGAACAAGAAGTACAAAACTCTTTTTTTACTTACGTCAAATACTAAAAAAGTACCGCTACATAGAGGTGTAAAAAAGTGCATCTTAGGAATGTACATTTGATTTTTAAATTTTGAATGCTAACTTAGTCCTCCGTACAACAGCAAACAGCAAAAAAACAGAAAGAAACGGCCACATACACGTTGCACAAAAACATATAAACTTTTTTCATGGTCCGGGTGTCGATATCACCCGTCCATCCTTGGCCTAGTAACAACAGCTGACTGACAAGGTCGGATATTCAAATCTGCTTTTATCTGTTCTGCGTTGAGGTTGACAGCTGACGTTGAAACATGAATATTTTAAACATATTGAAAGGAAAATTGAAAATTTTTACAATGAAATTGATAAGGAAATGTACCTTAGATGTTTGTACTAATCAACTATTAAATTAATTGATGACATGCTTGATTTTGAGACTAATTGGCCCAACTTACATACACTGTGTTAAGTTAAAAAATTAAATTAAAAAACAAAAAAAAAATTATTAAAGAGAAAGTAATGAGAAAGATCAATTTTGATTGTGAATTCTCAAATTCAATATTCAGAAGATGTTAGCTTGTTGAAGTTAAAGATTGAGATAATATTATATTGTTGTTATTTATCATCTTTTTGTCATTTATGTAAGTCATTGCAATGACCTTGACTTGGTGTATGGATATTTTATTAAGTTGAAAACCTAATGTTTATGTAGAAATATTAAATGATTTTATTAAATGCTATGATGTTAAAATGGGTATATTCAGTGTCTATTGTTGTAAGACGTTGATGACAAAATAGAAGGATATAGTGTTCGGTGGAATTCAATTTTTAACAAAATAGTTTCGAACACTTTTGTTGTTAGGTGTTTTATTTCTAAGGCTCTCATTACTTGTTGGTAGAATCTGTATTAATAATGTATATATAAATCTGACCAATAGTCAAATGTTTTCCTTTTTTTATATAAAGTTATAAAATTAAATTTTGAATAAAAATACAATAGTTTTTATATACATAAAAGATTGCAAGAGGTCACTACTCAACTGTCTCCCACAGATACTTGAAGAGAGGTTTATAATTACAATTTAAATTGATCTGAGTATTAACACAAAAATCAGGATTAGACTTCATCTCTCTAGAAACCTCCAGGTCCTCCAACAAATTCATTAATCTATAGTTTTTAGATGGGATGTTATGCAAAATTTGGCTGTCTTTAGTAGGAGAGAAGGAATGATTGGTAGATTTAACATGATAGCCAAAGTTTGATTTTTCTGGAGTTCTGACATGCTCCTTGATTCTCTGAGAAAGGGTTCTCATTGTCCTTCCTACATAGGTGGTACTACACTCACCACATGATAGCTTGTATATGCCACTCTTATTTAATTTATCTAATTTGTCTTTGGTTTTACTAAACAGTGATTTGATTGAATTTTTAGTTTTAAATGAAATTTTGAGGTTCTCAACTTTATTTGATATTACACTTGACAGTTTATCTGAAATTGGTCCCAAATAGGAAATAGATCTGTAAATGCAGTCAGCTGTCAACGTCAACGCAGAACAGATAAAAGCAGATTTGAATATCCGACCTTGTCAGTCAGCTGTTGTTACTAGGCCAAGGATGGACGGGTGATATCGACACCCGGACCATGAAAAAAGTTTATATGTTTTTGTGCAACGTGTATGTGGCCGTTTCTTTCTGTTTTTTTTTGCTGTTTGCTGTTGTACGGAGGACTAAGTTAGCATTCAAAATTTAAAAATCAAATGTACATTCCTAAGATGCACTTTTTTACACCTCTATGTAGCGGTACTTTTTTAGTATTTGACGTAAGTAAAAAAAGAGTTTTGTACTTCTTGTTCTTACAAGATCTCTTTTTTTATTTTAGCATTAGCTCCGATGATGACGTTTATGTCGAAAGCGCTCAGCTAAGGAAATAAAATTATTTACACACTTTGACATACTACATTTTCATTTTCCCTTATTCATTCAAGTGTGTACAAACTTATCAGTCTTTCAACTATTTCTCATTATTTCTTCCCCCTTTGTTGTACGGCAACTGTATAACTTTACGTATTTTGAAAATGTATCAACCATCACCAAAATATGCTTGTTCCTTTGCGTGGTCATTATCAGATCACTTAACATATCTATCGCCACAATATCCAATTTTTGACGGGATACAATATTTTTAGCAATATTTTCATTTCTGAAATTTCTGCTTTTATATTTTTGACATATTTCGCATTTTTGGGTCACTTCTTTGGCAATCCGGTAATCCTTTCGACAGATATAGTTTTCTCGAAAAACCAGCCATACCTTCCTGCTACCGATATGCCCATTGTCATTGTGTAATTTTTGTATGATCCTCTCTGCCAATGTCGGTGTTACCAAATATAGTTCCTTTCCATCTATTCTTTTGAAGAATATGTCATTTTCTCTCTCCGCTCTTCTTTTTTCTTTTTCCTCCAGTTCTTCTTGATTTATTCTTATTTCGTTTAACGAAAATAAACCTTCCTCTTGTGTCAAGATATTTAGTCCCACCTGAAAAACAATTCCTTCCTTTTTTCCAGTGTCTTCATCACGTGTGAGAGCGTCGGCTATAATGTTGTCTTTTCCTTTTATGTATCGAAACTCAAAATCATACTCCTGCAGCAACAAAATTCCTCGATGTATACGATTATTAACCAGTCGATTTTTCATGATATGCACTAAAGCTGCATGATCTGTTTCAATTGTAAATTTTGCTCCCAATAGATAAAACCTTAACTTATTTACACAAAAAAGTACGCTAGCAAACTCTAATTCAGTCACACTGTATTTTCTTTCGTGTGTTTTTGTCACCCGGGAAATAAAACAAATTGGCACTTCTTGATTGTTCTGTATCTGCGACAAAACTCCCGCGAATTTTTGGATGGACGCATCAGTTCGTAATATGAAAGGTAAATTGTACATGGGATGATATATTTTAGTTCCTTTCGAGAATTCTTCTTTTAATATTTGGAAAGCTTTCTCTTGTTCTTCTTTCTAATTCCATTTAACGCATTTTTTCAGTAATTTTATCAATGGAATCTCCTTCTGGCTTAAATCAGGAATTAGTTTTTTGAAATAGTTGATCGTACCAAGAAAACCTCTCAATGTTTTTAAATTCGTTGGCCTTGGGTATTCATCTATGAGTTTTATCCGGTCCTCGGCTAAACTAACTGTTTTTGTTTCCAATTTAAAACCCAAATATGTCACTTCTTTTTGAAAAAATTGACATTTTTCAATATTCAATTTTAATCCGGCCTTGTCCAGCTCTTCTAATATAATTTTTATGTGTTTTAAATGGCTCGATTTATCTGGTGAAAAGATTAGTAAGTCGTCAATGTAGTGTACTATAAAATCTTCATACCTGTTTAATATTGTATGCAGAGCTCTTACCAGTGCTGCACAAGCACTTTGTAACCCAAAAGGCACTACTTTAAATCGGTACACAATACCATCGATCGAAAAAGCGGTGCAGTTTCTACATTTTTCTGCTAAAGGTATCAACCAAAAACTATGTTTTAAGTCAATTTTAGAAAAAATATGTGATCCTGTAATTCTCCCAAAAATAGCCTCGATGTTGAGAGGTGATTCATATTGAGATACCGTGTGTTGATTTATATTCCGGGCATCCAAACATAGTCTCAATTCTCCACTGCTTTTTTTAACAATCACGATTGGGTTGATATACGGAGAGTCACATCTCTCTATGATTTGATTTTCTAACATTTCATTGATTTCTCCTTTCACCTCCTGTCGGTACTTATATGGGATGGGGTAAGTTTTCGATCGAAAATTTCCTAAGTCCTTCACCTCAAATGAATGTTCATACTTTTTGGCTACTCTGTTTTCTTCATTTATTAAATTTTCATACTTCCTCAATATTTCACGCAGTTCCTTCTCCTTTTCTTCTCCACATATCAATTTAATTTCTTTCTCCTCCGATTCTTTACACATGTTTATAGTGTATTCTGCATCCTCCATTTTGCATACTTCTTCGTCAAATACCACAGTTTCCATGATATCTTTTTCGTTCTCTTTTTCTAATCTGATCTCTTTTTCTTCTGGGCTCATCTCTTTTTTCGAGGAATCCCAATCTTCATTTTCTTGTGTCCATCTTTCTTCTTCTTTTTCTTCTGTTGGACTCATCTCTTCTTTTGAGGAATCCCAAGCTTCATTTTCATTTGTCAATATTTTTTCTTCTTTTTCTTCTTCTGGGCTCATCTCTTTTTTCGAGGAATCCCGAGCTTCATTGTTTTTACTTGTCTTCTCCTTCTTTCTTTTCTTCTTTTTCTGTCCTTGCTTACTTGCCAAATTCATTTCCACCGTTTGTTTTTTGTTTGCATTATCCTTTTTCCGTTTCTCATGTTCCTTGTTCATTTCCAGAATGTTAGGTTCTTCTTCTTTTCCATCTGTGATTTTCATCGTGTTATTTTTGAAATCTATCACCACATGTTTTTCTGACAGTTCATCCGCTCCTACGATCATATCATGCATCATGTTTGGCATTATAACACATTGTAGTGCATAAAATTTCTTCCCCAATCGAACCCTTATTCGTATTCCTTCATTTATTGTTGCCAAAGTCCGTTTATTTGCGCCCACTAAATTTACCCTGGGAATTTTGTAAATCAAATTCGTCAAATCAACCTCTTCTATTACTTTCCTGTTAATCAAAGTAATTTCTGAACCAGTATCAATCATAATTTTAATCGGTTTCTCATTTATAAAACCATCTACCAATTTTAAATTAGATCCACTTCCTTTATCATTATTTCCTGCTAATTTAATAAATTCCTTCGGGTGACAAAAAATGACAAAAAATTCCTGTTTGCTCTTTTGTTTTTAGTGAGCGCTTTCGTGAAAAGACGCTTGCTGTTCTTCTTCGCTTCTTCTTCCGTCGCTTTGTCTCTCATCCTCATATTCATATATTTGCGTGTTGTTTACCGCTCTTCTGTTTTCTCTTTGTCTGTCGGACCCCTATCGGTTTCCACGATTTTCCTGTTGATTCCTTCTATTATCATTTCTGTCCTCTTGATTTGTGCGGGTGTTATTTCTATTCTGGTTTTCTCGATATCTGTCTTCGTTCCATTGCCGATTTCTTTGTTCATAGTTTCCTCTTCCGTTGTCTCTATTTTCGTTTTCTCTTCTTGTATAATCTCTCCTAAAGTTCTGTCTTCTATCTATATAGTCTCGATTTTCGCGTTGCCTATAATTATCTTGCGATCTTCTTATTTCTCTTTCTCTCATTTTTGCTTCTCGTATTTGTAAGAATTGGCACAAACTGTCGATATCTTTGTAGTTTTGTAAAGTTATGTGATCTTCTAAGGTATCTTCAAAATGTCTGGCTATCAGTTCGACTAGCTGTTCGGAAGAATAATTGTACTGTAGATGTTTTGCATTATTATATAATTGTAGTGCATATGTTTTCTCTGAAATACCCATTCTTTCATGGTACCTCCCATTTTGCAATTCCTTGTTTATTTCTAGCTGTTGTATTTTTCCCCAGAAATAACTCAGGAACTTTTGTTCGAATTTATGCCAATTGTCCAATTCTTCTTCTTTGCTATCGAACCATAAACTTGCCTCATCTTTAAGATGGTTCCTTATCGTTTCTTTGGCTGTCTCGAAGTTACCGCTGTGTCGTATTTTCTTTTTCAAATTGTTTATGAAAATTACTGGGTGTAATTTTTTTACATCCCCGCCAAATCTTATTTTCACATCCTCTGT